>NC_055703.1:1374355-1536855 GCF_017639745.1 Melanotaenia boesemani
AAACAAAGAGGGCAAAATAGGAATTTAGTGCTAATCACTTTGGGAAAGATCAGAGATGTTTACAAGTCAAGTCTCAGGTCACTTTTAGTTGTAATGAGTAATCTGCTAATAAGATGCTAATATTAGCTGTAATTTTACAGTGACTAACCAGCATCCTGGACTTTTATTCTGCAGACGTTGCAGTTTCCTGTTCTTATTTTTTTTTCCTTTTTATTAAGTTTTTAACACCCAAAAGTCACAGTGATGCTGCAGCAACAGATTACGTATCAGACAGAGAGAGACGATCATGGAAAAAAAAAGATTGTTCAGAGTCTCAAACTGCAAGTCCAAGTCGAGTCTCAAGTCACTGGAAATGTGACTTAAGTGCGACTCGAGTTCCCATCTCTGTCAGATGTACAGTAGTTGCAGAGCAACAGCTTGCTTATTAGAGAGAAACTCCTAAAACGCTTCAGGAGCTGAAAACAATCCCACCAGTTCCCAGTCTGAAATCTGCATATTGCTGCTGAGAATAGTGAAACAAATTCACACCTATTCAAAAGAATTACTGTTTTACTTTTTTCCCACAAAACATGAAGGTTAAATATTTTTAAATTATTTATTGCAGATGCACAAATCTTATGTATAAACCAGTAGGAGACTCTTGTTTGCTCCTGTTTTTGCAGTGGAGATGCCCTGCAGGAACACAAATCCATATTAAACAATGGAGGGTAGTGATGAGAAGCTCTGTACCTGCAAATGAATGAAAGCACACATCTGTAGAATATGTTCAAATACTTTCATCTTATTACATAGTTTTCTAACAAAACCAGTCAGCAACTACTTGAATCTGCTGCTAGATGTCACTAATGCTTCTTTTGCTGACTTTAGATATTTTTATTAACCTTACTTTTTTCCTCCCTGGAATTAATCAAATGATCTCAGTGACATTTTAGTACTTATTGATGAAAATCTTGAAATTTCTTGCAAATTCAACCGCATGACACAGTAAGACTGGCAACAGAGATTGTTACAGTCTCCATTAATCCTTATCATATACATTATCGCCTGAGTTCCTGTCTGGGATCTCATCACCAGCTCTTGTTTTAGAGAGACAAGTATGATGGCTGGCTTAGAGATGTAGCATCTTATCAGGGATGTTATTCTCACCAGACAGCATGTGGGATCACAACAGGAGCTGCTGGCATGATCCCAGGTGTCACTCATACTTCCTACAACTGTTTCCCAAATGCCTCCACGTTGCATAAGCAGAGCTTCTTCCGTCTCTTACAAAAATGACAATTAGTGTTGATTTACATGATAAGCCAGAGGGACTCGTTAAATTGCTTTCCTCTCTCAGAGCCATGATGTTTTTCTCATATCAGATCAGTTTTGAGAAGGCAGCAAATGGGCTAATAAAGGGTCATACTCCAAGGAGATTGCATGAAAAAATAAGCACAAAAAGAACTTTAGCATGTCTGAACTCTTGGGGAAAATTATATCTGTCATTTAATCATTAGGTCTTGGGTTTGAATATAAAGCTTTGTTAATAGCACTGAGAAAAAAATGTCATTTCAGAGGATGTTTAAATCCACTTTACACCTGGAATTGTCATAAAACAAAATCAATAAAGTTGCCTCTGTGATTTGAGAATTAAGCAATTTGATGATGTTTTAATTATTGAGGAAACACTTGAGCCCATGCAGGGCCTGTCGTCAGCAGCATTACATGAAAATACTGACAGCGTTGCCCTACACCGGCTTTAAAATGAAATATCAGCTCAGCATGTGCATGTGCAGATCAGGTCAAATTTGGCTTGTAAATACATGTATTCATTTTTTTATTAGGAATGGAACAACTGCTGTTAAAGTGAGATTCTTTACTAGTGACAAAAGATATCCCTCCTGTTCCACATCTTTGTCTGCATGGTGAAATGATGGTGGCTAGTTCCTTCCTCAGTGATGGATTCACTGCAACTTTAATTGTTTTCACACATTCAGCTTTTAAATCAGTCCATTTTACAGGTTATATTTACAGCAAATTCAAATGAGAGATGCTTGAACAAACAGCAAACAGGAGACTGTAGGACCTTTCCCTTCCGCTCGATCATCTCTGGAGAGGAAGGCTCACGGTGTGTTTATGAATATAGAAGCAGCAGTTAGTTCAGACTGAGGACACAACTGGCATCCACAGAATACCACTTTGCTCAGATGCTCTCTCTTCTGTGTATAATGCCATATTTCTTACTTTGTTCATTGTAGTTTTTACAGATAACTTTTTCGTCTACATTTTCCAGCTCACATTAATAATGCAGTGATGGCTGGAGCTGGGAATATGGAACCTAGAACCAATGTTTTCAGGAGTGATAATAGCACTGCCTCGTGTTCAAGGAAATGATCTCTCTCGATAAAGCTGTTCTCTCACTACATCTCTTATTATACCCTTTTCTAGCCAGTCATTTTAATTTAATAATGCAAGTTCTTCCAATAATGAACCATGTTCTCTCCTCTATTTAGAGAGCAAAGTAAAGCAGCTGACTGCCGTCTCCCTCCAGGTTCATTTGGACTTCATCACTGTGTTTCAAGGACTTCTGGAAAAGGCACTTCAAAGAAATTTCATCAAGAATTCTTTTTTGTCCTCTCGACCGGCGTTATAACGAAGCCCATATACTTTCTTATTTTCCTGGTTCGGCATGTATCAATAAATTATTCCTCTCATGATGTCTTACTCAAAGAATTTCACTCAGCTTAGTTTTTCTTCTTTGCGGTATAACCAAATACCCCAGTAATAACAATAACAACAACAACAATAATAATAATAATAATAATAATAATAATTAATGGTTTATTATTAAATGTTTCATTATTTGACTTTTTTCTGTATTTCTTCATTGTTGCTCTTTTATTTCATACTTTATCTAATAACTGAGGCTGTGTCCTTTCGCATATAGTGGTTGAGTCAGGGGACTGCAGTACAGCTCCACGCCATTCAGACTGTTTACTCCAGAGATCACCTGATTGCCCTGAAGCCAGCTGGCCTGTCAGCCAGAACAACAGAGATTCCTGTTGAAATCTGTTGAAACACACAGAAGATGCAGAGGTGGAAAGACGAGGGAAAGCTGAGTTGTGACAAGAGAGGCCTATGGAGAAAAGGAAATATAGGCCATGCTCTGTCTTTCTCACCATGGGAAACATGGGGCCACTGGAAAAAGAGATGGATGAACTGACAGTTATAGAAATCCAGAAACACGTAATCACAAACAAATCAATCAGACGGCGGTATTTCAGTGTAACAGTGTTGCGTAACAGGGGTGCACGCCAGGTCTGGAAGAGGTGCACATCAAGCCTCCCCAGACCTAGACGGGGCCTACAGCATTGAATATGTAACCCACCTTATGCGGACGCTGCACAAGTTTAAATCTAGCTTTAATCAGAGAGAGTGTAGCTTAATGTCCTTCTCAGAGATGTGGTTTCACCAGGATATCATAAATGAGGGCCTTTCTTTGAGGGTTTTCCAGACTGCGGACAGAAGCAATGTTGCTAGTAGTAAGCACAAAAGAGGACTTCAGTCACATTACCATGGACGTTACATTGCCACCTTCGCTTTATATGCAAGCTCTCCCTCCAGAGAGGAGGAGACTTAAGACCCTCTATATGCAAACACTGAGGATGCATTCATTCCCCATCCAGGAAGGACAGATAACCAGGTTGCACTGCTCCCCCTGCTGTCTGTCTCTAGTGAAAAACAACCTACAACCAAGAGGACTGGGAGGAGACAGTCTGAGGAGGGTCTTCAGACCCTGCAGAGATGTTTTGAGGTGATAGACAGGTAGATTTTTTTGTGAGCTGTATTGAGAGGACATTGATGAGGTGATATAATGCTTCACAGACTACATCAACTTCAGCTCCAGCTCCAGTGTTCCAGCCATCAATGTCTGCTGCTGTCTGTCTACAAAAAAACATGTGTATAGCAAAGGAAATCAAAATCCTCCTTAAGGATAAGAGGAGGACTTGTGAAGAATATCGAGGATAGATAAAGATCACAGAGGCAAAGCATAAGTAGGAGGAAGCTGGAGTCAACTGTCCCGGTGACTAGGCCCAGGAGGAGGGAGGCTTTGCTGACAGAAGACCGAGATCAGGGGGTAGAACACAGGGCGCGCTGATAGGGGATGGAGTTCAGGTGGGCGGCTCAGAGGCCGCGCCGACAGGGAACAGAGTTCAGGAGGGTGGCCCGGAGGCCACGCCAACAGGGGACGGAGTTCAGGTGGACGGCTCAGAGACTGTGCCGACATGGGTTAGAGTTTAGGAGAGCGGCCCGGAGGCTGTGCAGACAGGGGACAGAGTTCAGGAGGGCGGTTCAGAGGATGCCAACAGAGGACTGAATGCTCTGGAGGACAGCCAGGAGGCCGTGATGGTAGGAGCTGAATCTCTGGCATTAAAGGCAGGGGAGGATTGTCCCCATCAGGCCCATCAACCAGAGGCGGAGGAGGAATATCCCGACCCGGGATCCCTTCTGAGGCAGGATTCTCAGGAGATGGAGCGTCCCAACCGGGGACTCCATTTAAGACAGGAACCGGCAGAGTCGGTCTTGGATGCTGAAGCACTGGACTGGTCCTGGGTGCCGGCGTGGGACGCTGAAGTGACACCCGAGACATGGGCGGTGGAGCTGGCTGCGACACTGGAGATGTAGACCGTGGAGCTGGCTGCGACACTGGAGATGTAGACCGTGGCGCTGGCTGCGACACTGGAGATGTAGACCGTGGAGCTGGCTGCGACACTGGAGATGTAGACCGTGGAGCTGGCTGCGACACTGGAGATGTAGACCGTGGCGCTGGCGGCGACACTGGAGATGTAGACTGTTAAGTTTCTCCCTTAAGGATGGGTAATGATTTGCGGTCTCACCCACCCTGCAGAGGACAGGATGTGGTGGTCACAGCTTTGTGTGATAAGGGTCATAAAGTGTTGTATGCTGATGTGTTTCCCTGTTTGAACTTTGCTTGAACTTTGCTTGCTCTACTGAAGTGTGATAGCTGCTCAGTAAAGAGGCTGCACTGGGGTTGAGACTTTGGAGTTGACACCAGACACTCTCTGAGTGCTGAACCACCGTCTCTCCCCATCGCGATGAAGCTGACTTCACTCTGAGTTCTTTGTGTCTTATTTTATGATAGAAAAATACCCATCATAGACCGTGGAGCTGGCGGCGACACTGGAGATGTGCGCTGGGTAAAAAGAGAACCGGAGGGTGTAAGACAGACATCTGGGACACACACAGCTGAACCTAGGGCTGGATGAATGACTGACCCCAAGCAAGGCATGTAAGCCTTCTTTGGCATCAGCAAGCATGTCAGATGCAACTGGAAGGTCAAGGTACTGGGGTTTGGCAGTTAACAAGTCCACAATTCTGTTTGCTACTGTCATCTGGACCAGTTTGGGATACCGTCCAGCCATGCCATCCTTTGTGGCAAGGTGCATCTCCATAAAAGTGTCCTCATTACAAACTAGGTCCATTGAGTCCATGGTGGTCAGATCATTCTGTCACGGTGCAGTGGGGAGGAAGTAGACCCAAATGCAGGACTCAGAGACAGGAGGCAGATGGGTGCAGGAATCAATGTTCTAATTATGAAGGACTGGAGAATATGGAAGCCACGAAGGGGAAACAAGAAGGATGATCTAAAAAGGACAACTGAAACCAAGGGGTATACAGAAACAGATGGACTAACAAGGAGCAGGTGAAATGAATGAGCAAATTAAACCAGGTGTACTAATGACAGGAAGAGTAAAGCAAAACAGAACAAACAAAGGAAAGAACTACAAAGACCTACAAAAAACTACTAAGACAAGGAAAAAAACAACATGACAACCCAACTACCCAAAACCCACAGAACATGAGAACAGTGACATCAAAACGGATTAAAAACACAGAGTTTTAAAGTCAGAAAGTTATGTATAACTGCTGTGTTCGTGTCCTATGTGGTGCTCTCTGTGCCTTTTAGTTGCCCCTGGGCAACAAATAATGTTTCAGCTGAAATGAAATGAATTGAACTGAATTGAACTGTAGAATCGTGTGATGAAATCACCAAGTTACATAAAGACAACGTTGTGAGCTCAGCTGCACTTACATGTATGATGATCTTCCACAGAGAGAGATCGAGGCAGCAGAATATTTAGACCATTTTTCTCACCAAGGCTGCAGCGTCTGAGCATCACTCACACTTCAGCCAGTAACTCAAGTCTCCTCACATGGATGCATTGTGGGTCAAGGACAGTGCTCCAATTAAGTGCCCAGGTTGAGGTATTTCCATAGTTCAACTGTGCATGTAACTGCGCTGACTCTGAGACTGAGGCGAATGGGTGGACTGCATCCCAGATGTTTAAATTATTTTGCACTGCTGTAAAAATCTCATTATGTTGGCTGTAATTTATGGATATCTGGGATGTGAGTAGTTGGTTTGTGAGAACTGAGCTATGTTTCAGTTTCCCTCAAAGGATTTGAAGGTTGTAAAATACTAATTATATTTTGACAGATTAGACCTTGATTAGACCCTGGCTAAGAAACCTCATACTGTGAGATGAAGCCATCTTCCTGAACAATCTTTTTTTTCTATGATATGCGCTCTCAAAGGTAAAAGTAGTCATTCTGGTTTGCAAAATCAATTTGTTATGCTTGTTACACTCTATTTTGCCTGAATATTTAACTTAGTTAGTTGGGCTGCATATAAGAAGAAAGGCTGTAAAAATCTTTCTCTGTTTTTTAAAGAAATAAATAACTATCTCTAATTTCAAGGTATATGTTTCACTTAAACTAAAAGAGCCCCATGGAGGTCTGAGCCTTGTGTTTGTTATTTTTATTTATTATTCTGTTATTGTGATGCTCATCATACTCACCAAAAATAAACACATGTGGGGCATTTGAGGATTCAGAATCTCACCCAACAGTACTTCAGTGTATGGACTGAAGAAGCTGAGGATCTTTCCATCGACATAGCAATAGCGGTGAGCAGAAGGGGTTCCACATCATGGTGTACCAAATACAGCCCCATCACCCATCAAGGGAGACGTCATTATTTAATATATTTAAAAGGTTAGATTTTTTTATATTCAAAGATTTTTATTTACTTAATCTTGTTTATTACTTTTGATTACCTGTTAAACTGTTTTTTGTTGCTGTTAGGTTACTTGTTCATTTTTGCTCCACTCTTTTTTGTGTTAGACTGGTCTCATCATTTAGTGTGAAGTTCCCTGTTGTTTCCATTTGTTTTCTTTTATGTTTGGTCAGTTTCGTTTGACAGCCAGATAGAAATGACTCTTTTGTTAACTTGCTGTTATGACTGAAGTTTTGCCCTGATGCTCTTCTGCAGCTTTGGCGTAATTATTTTGCAGTTTGGGGTAAATTAGACCCCCATTCTTCCTGAAACTATGAGTCCACATGCCTCATCTAGCTCAGTTCCTGACAATCTACTGGTTATTTTTAATTACATTCAGTTGGAGAAGATGAGCTCAGCACCATAATAAAAAGAATGTGCATGGTCAGTTGTTGATATATGAGTTTTATTAATAATGAACAGCATCTAGTTACAAAGTCAGATTGTGTTTAGTCTTTACTTTGTTTTGTGCAGTAAAAATCATATCTAAGAATAATATTTATAGTTATATCAAGAAGATTTTGCTAAATATGTTTCCACGTTTCAAATTTGGTACATAGACTGACATTAAAGCAAAACTAGATGAAAGTTTGAACCTTAAAACTATGTGCATCTGATGCATTGTGAAGTATCCTGACATCCATAATGTGCAGTCATGGAGCTGAAATTTCCCCGAAGCCCCTGCAGGGCTGAGATGCAGCATTTCATAAGTTTAGTTTCAAGCTTGGCAACTATCTCATATGAAATGCATTTTTTTGTGTTACAGCATTGCACTGGAACAAACCATTTTTGTTATTAACTTCTGACTTCAAACAAAGAAGTGGAAAAAAAGATTAAGGCAGCAACACTTTGGTAAAATGGACAGATTGAATGGATGTGGAGGTAAAGAGACCAGAGACGCTGTCAGAAGAACCAAAGAAAAATAAGAGAGACGTAGACCATAGAAAAGTAAACTTTGGACTGGCTTTTACTCCCCAGAGCTCAGACAAATATAAAACAGGATGTAAGAGAGATGATAGCTTATCATGTCACTTATTCTTATTAGTGAGTAATAATTATGGTTTGTGAGACTGAAAGGTGGTGTGTCTGATGGTGGTCAGCAGACCTGGAGCGCCACAAGGGACTGTACTTTCACCATTTCTCTTCACACTGTACACCTCAGACTTATAAACAACTCTGTCATCTGCAGAAATACTCTGATTACTCTGCAGTTGTGGGGAGTATCAGTGATGGACGAGTACAGAAAACTGGTCAGTCAGAAACAATCATCTCATTTACAACACAAACAAAAGAGGTTACTGTGGACTTCAGGAGGACCAGGAGTAAACAAAACACTGCTTACATCCTGGGAGAAGAGGTGGAGGTGGTCTTGGAACACCAGAACCTCAGAGTTCAGCTGGACAACAGACTGGACTGGAAATGCAACACAGAAGCATCTAGAAGGAAGAAAAGAGGAGGAAGCTCAGATCTTTCAATGTGAACCAAGATGTTGCAGATCTTCTATCAGTCTGTGGTGGAGTTTAGTCTGCTCTGCAGTATCTGTTGGGCCAGCAGAACCAGAGACTAAAAGAAGCTGAACAAGCTGATTCAGAAGGTCTGGTTCAGTTCAGTTTAACTGAGTTCAGCTTTATTTGTATTGTGCTTCTTCACAACGACGTCTTCTCATCTTATCTTTCCATGGTTACAATGTTGTTACCGTTATTGAGGATAAAACGTTGCTGACAGCATGTTACTGTGGTTTGTTGGGACTATATATTTGCTGCTGCTACAGTGGAGTGAAGGCGGAGTGATATGGCTGAAACTGGAGAATAAACTCAATGTTTGACTAGAAGAGTTGTGTTATGACCAGATACACGTGAAGTGGGTCCACACCATTTATCCCTCCATTCAAGCGGAGTGATCAGGCTGATGACCTGCTCAGATCCGACAACAATCAGTCGGTTTTCCAAGAAACCTAGAAAATGTTCCATTCTGATATAATAATATAATAATATAATATAAGCAGGTAGAAGCAGGTAGAAGCAGACTGAAGCATGTGGATGCAGGTGGAAGCACTTAGAAGCAGGAGGAAGAAAGTAGAAGCAGGTGAAAGCAGGTAGACGCAGATAGAAGCAGGGAGAAGCATGTGGAAGCAGGTAGAAGCAGGTAGAATCAGGTAGAAACAGGTAAAAGCAGGTAAAAGCAGGTCAAAGCAGGTAAAAGCAGATAGAAGCAGGAGGAAGAAAGTAGAAGTAGGTGAAAGCAGGTAGAAGTAGGTAGAAACAGATTAAAGCATGTGGAAGCAGGTGGAAGCAGGTAAAAGCAGATAGAAGCAGGAGGAAGAAAGTAGAAGTAGGTGAAAGCAGGTAGAAGTAGGTAGAAACAGATTAAAGCATGTGGAAGCAGGTGGAAGCAGGTAAAAGCAGATAGAAGCAGGAGGAAGAAAGTAGAAACAGCTGAAAGCAGGTAGAAGCATGTGGAAGCATATGGAAGCAGTTAGAAGCAGGTTGAAGCAGTTAAAAGCAGGTAGAAGCAGGTGGCAGCAGGTAAAAGCAGGTAGAATCAGGTTGAAGCAGGTGTAACAAGTAAAAGCAGGTAGAAGCAGGTAAAAGCAGATAGAAGCAGGTGGAAGAAAGTAGACGTAGGTGAAAGCAGGTAGAAGCAGATAGAAGCAGGTGGAAGAATGTGGAAGCATTTAAAAGCAAGTGGAAGCGGGTAAAAGCAGGTTGAAGCAAGTAGAAGCAGGTCGAAGCAGGTGGAATCAGGTAAAAGCAGATAGAAGCAGGAGGAAGCAAGTAGAAGCATGTGGAAGCAGGTAGAAGCAGGTAGAATCAGGTAGAAACAGGTAGAAGTAGGTAAAAGCAGGTCAAAGCAGGTAAAAGCAGATAGAAGCAGGAGGAAGAAAGTAGAAGCAGGTGAAAGCAGGTAAAAGCAGATAGAAGCAGGTAGAAACAGGTGGAAGCAGGTAGAAGCAGGTAGAAACAGGTAGAAGCAGGTAGAATCAGGTAGAAACAGGTAGAAGTAGGTAAAAGCAGGTCAAAGCAGGTGGAAGCAATTAGAAACAGGAGGAAGCAGGTAAAAGCAGATAGAGGCAGGTATAAGAATGTGGAAGTAGGTAAAAGAAGGTGAATGCAGGTAGAAGCAGGTAGAAGCAGGTAGAAGCAGGTAGAAGCAGGTGGAAGTAGCTGAAGCTCCTCCTGAGAAGGAGACAGAGACAAAACATCCAGGATCCAACACTGCTGATTACCCCCACCTGTCTGATGTCCGCCACACACTGGACTTTACAACAAAGCTCTTTATATTCAGCTTCTTTATCTGAGTCTGCATCTGTTTCACCTTCTGTGTTAATTGACTTCCTCCCAGACGGCTTCTCACTCCAGACACCCTGCAGAGGAAACTCTTCAGCTGCTTGTATCCATGACCCCCTCATGTTACTTTAAAAGACATGAGACTTTAGACTTTTTTCATCATTTATCCGTTCATGAAGGTAAAAACGTACAGTCGGTCCTTGTATGTCTGAACTGGTTCAAAGACAGATTGCACCACAGCTCTTATCAATCCTGAAAGCCAAAGCATTCTTGATGTCAGAGCAAGTTTGACAAATGAGCGAAAGGCACTCTCTTCCAGGCTGTTTGTCATCAGCACTGTGACAAGAACAGCAGAAGCAATCTGCTTTCCCTTTTCCAGCTCGCCTGCAGTATGTTCACACTCCCCAAATTTTCCTTTAAGATAAAGAGCCTGGGAAAAGTGCAAGAAAGCCTTTTACATTTCTGAGCGTTTTATTACTCGCCTTGTTATAGCATGCCACATCTGTGCATTCCCCCTAATAACATTATTTCTCCTCAGTCAGCAAAGTAGTAAACACTCAGGGTGAAAAGGGATAATACTAAGACCAGTACCAGAAACTTTTCCCTGCACAGCCATGTGTCAGAGCGGGTGTGTAAAACCTCTCTTGATTCTTTATCCTGTGGGAGTCATTGTGAAGAACCCAACTGCTGGTTCCGTCACAGATTCCTGGGAGCTTCCTGCATCCGTACTGTGGCCCTGAAGTTTTTCATTGTAAATGACATGCACAGATGTTCACGTTGCACTGTTACAGGAAACCAGTATAACAGGCTGCCATCAATGAAGCTGTCGCACTGTGCATTCCCACAAATCTCCTTCAGCCACATGATGCAGAGCTGCATACTCCAGTGAACCAACAGGCCTCCCAGCGGCTCTTTTACTCTTTAAGCTTCTCTCAAGAAGTCACATGAGGACCGACAAAGAAACGTGTTTGCCATCTTGCTGGCAGAGCATCTCTTTATGGATGTCCCATCAGCCAGGTAATAAAAGTCTAAGTCATTAAAGGGCCGGAGGGAGAGGGAGGCCCACATGTGGCACAGGATGGAGGGTGTGTTCAAAGGGACAGAAGAGGATTTAAGAGCAAATGAAGCATTAATGAAAATCCCACATGAATGTCTGGCTTCTATTTGATGAAAGGCTTTGTTTGAGGGATGAGTGGAATTCAAATGTCTACACAGGAGCCTTTAACACAGACTTGTACTGACATCTGACTATGCAGTGCCTCGGTGCATCAGGCCCTTTCATTGCACTGAATGTGAAGTTATATTAAAGAAAAACAAACACTGTTCTAAATGAATTAAGTCCTAAAATGTGTACATTACGATCTGTTGCTGTTAGGTCCATTCAGAAGTCATGAAGGTAACATTTTAGCTACTTAGAATATAAGATTATTGATATCTTAATATTTAGTAAGGAGCATATTGTTGGAGTTTTAGGGTTTAAATTGAAAATGACGCCCAGTGAATCAGCAGGAGACGGGAGGTCGGCAGATACTGCGATTTGGCCAAAATAGAACTTAAGCCATTCTGATGGAGGTTTTCCTTCCTAGTTCTGGTTTTGAAAGAGGTTTTCTTTTCTGATTCTGGTCCTCATAGAGATTTTCTTTCTTGGTTCTGGTCCTGATGGAGGTTTTCCTTCCAGGTTCTGGTCCTGATAGAGGTTTTTCTTCCTAGATCTGGTCCAGATGGAGGTTTACCTTCCTGTTTCTGGTTCTGATTGAGATTTTCGTTCCTGAACCTGATTCTTGTCCTGATGAAGGTTTTTTCTTCCTGGTTCTGGTCCTGATAGAGGTTTTCCTTCCTGGTTCTGCTCCTGATGGAGGTTTTCCTTCTTGATTCTGGTTCTGATGGAGGTTTTCCTTTCTGGTTCTGGTCCTGATAGAGATTTTCCTTCTTGATTCTGGTTCTGATGGAAGTTTTCCTTCCTGGTTCTGGTCCTGATGGAAGTTTTCCTTCCTGGTTCTGGTCCTGATGGAGGTTTTCCTTCCTGGTTCTTGTCCTGATAGAGGTTTTCCTTCCTGGTTCTTGTCCTGATGGAGGTTTTCCTTCCTGGTTCTTGTCCTGATAGAGGTTTTCCTTCCTGGTTCTTGTCCTGATGGAGGTTTTCCTTTCTGGTTCTTGTCCTGATAGAGGTTTTCCTTCCTGGTTTTGCTCCTGGTGGAAGTTTTCCTTTCTGGTTTTGGTCCTGATGGAGGTTTTCCTTCCTGGTTCTGGTCCTGATAGAGGTTTTCCTTCCTGGTTCTGCTCCTGATGGAGGTTTTCCTTCTTGATTCTGGTTCTGATGGAGGTTTTCCTTTCTGGTTCTGGTCCTGATAGAGATTTTCCTTCTTGATTCTGGTTCTGATGGAAGTTTTCCTTCCTGGTTCTGGTCCTGATGGAAGTTTTCCTTCCTGGTTCTGGTCCTGATGGAGGTTTTCCTTCCTGGTTCTTGTCCTGATAGAGGTTTTCCTTCCTGGTTCTTGTCCTGATGGAGGTTTTCCTTCCTGGTTCTTGTCCTGATAGAGGTTTTCCTTCCTGGTTCTTGTCCTGATGGAGGTTTTCCTTTCTGGTTCTTGTCCTGATAGAGGTTTTCCTTCCTGGTTTTGCTCCTGGTGGAAGTTTTCCTTTCTGGTTTTGGTCCTGATGGAGGTTTTCCTTCCTGGTTCTTGTACTGGTGGAGGTTTTTCTTTCTGGTTCTGGTCCTGATGGAGGTTTTCCTTTTGTTTTACTGCCATAAGTGATTAGTTATGTAACGATTTTTTTTTCTGATTCTGGTTCTGATGCAGGTGTTCTTTCCTGATAATGTTTCTAATAGAGGTTTTCCTTCCCAGTTCTGGTTCTGATAGAGGTTTTCTTTCCTAGTTCTGGTTCTGATGGAGGTTTTCCTTCCAGGTTGTGGTCCTGATGGAGGTTTTCCTTCCTGGTTCTGGTCCTGATAGAGGTTTTCCTTTCTGGTTCTGGTCCTGATGGAGGTTTTCCTTCCTGGTTCTTGTCCTGGTGGAGGTTTTTCTTTCTGGTTCTGGTCCTGAAGGAGGTTTTCCTTTTGTTTTACTGCCATAAGTGATTAGTTATGTAACGATTTTCTTCCGAATGACCTCCTGTACAGTTCATTGTTGTAGCAGACCTGATGAAGCCTCTCTCTGAACTCACGCACTATGCTGTGTAGACGATGTGAAGAATCCTCCATCAAATGCAGCAGCATGTCTGCTCCACACAGTCAGTTCCAGGTTAGTGTCCAGCACAGAGTTTACATAGCTTGTAAGTAGGAAGGGTAACAGGGAGAACAGACTGAGGAAAACGGAGGAATTACACAAGAAATTGGTGGCAACTTGCAATAAATAAGACTTTTGCATGTCTCTGTTGTAAAGTTTCAATCTACTTCATAGTTTTTAGTTCTGCAGAAACTCTCCACATGTGTACCTTAAGGTTTACAAATGAACACAATTAGACAGTCATGTAAATGTGACACTAATGGGACAAAATAGCTGTTTCCTAACAAAGGCAAGCTCTTACATATCCGGACTATGGTTCACTGAAATATAAACTCTGAGATGATTGCCCAGAGCAGCTATCTTTCCACCTTTGTTGGTGTTCTTTTCTTTTAGAGATGGCACTTTTTCTCTCCCTGACATTACACAATGGCTGCTGTCTGAAATGAAGTGATTCCCTGAACAAGTCCAGACCCTCACAGGCGCCACGAGTACTTACAGGCAATTAAAAAGGCGTAAGAGATAGGTTGAATCAATAGTCTGCGTTTCATTTCTTTGTCAACTCTCATTGTTGATAAATCCAGCATGAACACAAAAGGCTGGCAGCCTGAGGTATAAGAAAAAAGCTGGCACTCAGCATGGCAAGTGGAGCATCCTGGGAATAATTGAGAGAAGTGGCAGTGGAAGTGACGTGAAGATTAAGTGATTAACGTCCTGTAGCAGGAAGCCCACAGCTCTGGCTTAAATAGGATAGATGCCTGCTGGATACAGTGACTTATAGACTTGATGTTGTAATGTTTAGCTCAACTGTTCAAGCTCAAGTAATACTGCATTTTCCTAAAACAGTAGTGTGGGCATCTGGGATGAGCAGGGTGGTAAGGCAAAGATAGATCAAGCAGCTGATGCAGTCCCTTTCTTGCTTTTGCCCTGAATGCAGCACATGCACATTCACCTGAATCAATGGTCTTTTAAAACCAGGCTCCATCTCAACCGAGGTTTCCCAGCATGTATACATGGTTACATCTGTGTGACTATCTGGAAAATGGTGGTCATTTGTAGGGGAACGTATCTATCTATCTGTGTGTGTGTGTGTGTGTGTGTGTGTGTGTGTGTGTGTGTGTGTGTGTGTGTGTGTGTGTGTGTGTGTGAGACAGAGATTTCTCAGAACAAAAAATTCACAAATGAAATTCACAGTGACTTTGCTTTATTCGTGTATTCCAATAAAGTGTGACAGTGAGCCAACAAGAATTCATCTTATTAAATTATTTATATGTCTTATTTTGATGCTCTCACATCTGAAATTTTATATAAGCCAGAAATATTGATGGTTTTAACAGTTACATGAACCTGACTAAACTGTTTTTCAATGCTCTTGTGGTTGTTAGCAGAAGTCTGGGTCATGGGAGGCCATATGGACCGTTCAGTTTTAACAATAGATTATATAATCTAACTGTCCTCTATAGAGTGTAGTCCTAATAAAAGATTAATTCTCAGTTACTTATTGATACTAAACTTTAGTACCTACAGGATTTCCGCCAGGATTTTTTAAACTGTGGGGAGTGCTTTCCAAGGGCTTGATCGCGCTTGTTTTTTTTCTTTCCTTCATGCACCATGTTTTTAATTTTGTTTCTCATATTGTCTCATCAAATCTGTTTTTACTGTATTCTATCAACAGAAAGAGCAAGACAATGCTTACTTGGGCTGTCTTTGATTTTATTTTACATTAGATGATCACTGTAGTTGCAATAATCAGTTCAATATTTAATAAAATCAAAAAAATTCTTAATTGTGTCCCCTTTTCTCTGTCAGTCCTCCTACCTGGCCGAAAGACATAGACTGGGAATAGTGGTATCTGGCTTATTGAAGATCATTAGTCAGTCAGGTTCGTCCAATAATGACGATTAGCTGATCCAGTGATTAGCTGGAGCACACTCCACACAGAAAGGCCACCGCCCCCCACGAACCAGCAACCTTCTTGCTGTGAAGCCGTGATGCTAACCACCATACCACCATACCACCATGCAGCCGCGTATTGGAGGCACCAAACAAAATCCATTCTGTTTTGTCATTATTTAGGTGGAGAAATGTTTGAGAGCCAGTGTTTAATGTCCTTTAAGCAGCCATTAATTAAGTTTAAATTAAGTGGAGAATTGGGAGTGACTGGCAGATAGATTTGCAGGTCATCTGCATACAGATGAAACGACAGATTATGGTGTTAAATAATCAGTCCTAAAGGCAACATGTATAATGAGAAGAGCACAGGCCCCAGATTGGATACCTGAGGCACACCAGAGGTCAACAGAGTCGAAGAGGAGGACAAGTCACCTGTCAGGACAGAAAAAGACCAGTCGGTTAAATATGACTTATTCCACTTGGATCGGAGAGGGACAGAGTATTTGTCAGTTTAAGCTACAGACCAGAGCTGTTACTAAATGCTGGTAGATAAAGGCTGAGGGTGGATTTTACATTCCTTGGATATTATTATGCATCTTTAAAGCAGACTAGATGGCAGGCGTCACACGGGAAATAACTAATTAAAAGGGACGTGCAACTTGACGTCAAAGACTTGACATCCCTGCATTTACATACAATCATATAAATCAAATTGAGACTCATCACCTCAAATAGAACTGATTGATTCCTATTGTGATTTTTTATCTTTATTTTTATCCTTTATTATTTGGTATGCAGCGACTCTGTGCACACATTTTCTTCGGGGATTAATAGTGTTCTCATTCTGATTCTGATGATTCAACTTGGCTGCTACAGAAAAAGTCAGGAGAAATTATTTTTCCTAAAGTTAATAATGTAATTGTATGTATTTGTATTTGTGTTTCCACATCAGCCCAACTGGACAACATACAAGAAGTTACCAAGTCATTTATACTTGGTGAAAATGTGTGGGATTCCCTCTTCTTTCTCTCTTCACATGCTGTCTGACCCCAGCACTGGTTTTAACTGGTTCTAGCTGGTTTCCCTTTGTAGCCTTCAAGCTGATTACAAAAAATCCCCAAAACTGTCTGTTTTCTGCTAAGATTGAACAGCTGATGCTGTTTCCTTTAAACTTTCTTTTAGATCTAATATCTAATGCTTTGTGTTTTGGAACATTTGAAGTAAAATAAAAAGAAACTTTACTGAGTCCATTTCGTCTCTCTTCACCTGCTCATTCCTCTTTCCCTTTTCTCTCCACTTCTTTGGTCTCTCCTTCCACCAGAAAACTACCAAAAAGATGATAAAATGTTTAACATTAAATCGCTCAGAGCAGAAACATTCACATGTTCACCAATAATGAATCGCTCAGCCTTCCTGGTTGTCTGGAGCAGTGGTTAGTAATGAGAGTACTACAGAGTACTGCAGGAGTACTGGGCATACATTAAACATCAGAGAATAAAAACATTGAGTTGCGAAATAATTAGAAATAAAATCAGCAGTAAAGTACAAAATAAACCACATGAGTGTTTTAGTGTTTCTCACGTCACATTTGGGATGATCATTTTTTTCTCAAAAATATTTTGCCTTGTTTACATTTCTCTTGCTCTTCTTTCCCTCCATCGACGATCAGCCTGGCTCACCCATTTTAGTCTGGTTCTCTCGCATTACTGTGATGCTGCCTTTGCTCTATATTCATGCAAGATTTGAAGAAGCTTTACAGAGTTTTACTTGACAAATTTTAAATAATTTTAGCTTTTCTACGTTAGACAAACCTAACTTCAGACCTACTGTAACATTACAAGCACAGGTAGCGAAATAAAGCTTTTTTTTACGCATCACAACTATTAGCATCGAGCTCCATAAATGTGCAGTAAATATGCAGTTATTTAGTGTTCCCTCTTTCCTTCCATGCTGCTGCCTTCTGTCTTTGCAGCATCCTCCTCAGATTCTAAACCAAGCTGTTTCAGACCTGTTGCGTTATCTTGTGCTGCATTCATTGCAGTCGGACATCAGAGATTCACACTCATAAATGTCAGCTTCTAGAATTTGATGCTGTCAGCTGAGGAGGCATCAGGAGTGGCCGGCTTTGGTTTAGGGTGGCTTTGCTACCTCAGTAGATCCGCCCATTGTGTCAGTTTAACAGTAAAAATGGAGTACAGGTTACAGTTGTAGTGGCTACTCGGGACTAGACTCAAAACATCTGGGCTAAAGTCCCAGAAAAGCCACTGGTCACAGCCTGGCATGGATGAAACAACAACTGTAAACAGTACACACAAAGGCTCCAATCACATTATTGGAGCCTGAACGCTCCCCGCTTGACATTATCAATCTATTTCCCACAACCATTGTTCCTAAAACCTCTTCACACACTCTTCTACCCCAGTCTCCTTCCCAGCATCAGCTTTGATATAACACATTTTATTATATGTTTCTTTTTATTGTATTTTTATGATTTTTTAAGCTCCATTTATTAATTTCTAATAATCAACTGTAACTCAGTTATAAAACTGAATGATTTAAATGACATCTTTTATTATCTGGTTGCACTGAAACACTTACTGAATATAATGTGTTTGTAAATGACAAATCTTTGAGCTCTTTACAAACAGCATTGTAGAGGGAAGTGAAGACATTTAGGCTTTAGTGTTCCATCACGAACAGCAGCTATGATTTGCTGCATAATTAAACCGCAGCGTTGTGACTGATCCAAGCTTCCTTCAACATGCATGAAGCAAAGTGTTTGTGTTCACTCCCGTCTTCTCGGTGCGCAAGCAGCCACTGAGAAGTTGAAGGTATTTTACAAGCAGCCATTTCTGCAGTTTCTGATCTTGTTACACTTCATCTGGGTATTTCAATGTGTTTGTAATTGTTGGGCGGTTGAGGAGCAGTGGAATCATTTAGAAATCGAATTGCAATTTAATATATATATGTGTGTGTGTGTGTGTGTGTGTGTCTGGGGATGGTTTTCTTGTCATCCAGCTAGCTGTAAAGCAGTTTCTCCAGGCCTTGTATTGATTTGTGCCTCAGTGTCTACATGCTAGAGTTTGTCCATCAGCTCATTTATGTTTCTTACTGTCATCTTGTTTTAAAAGACGAGTGTCTGCAGGCCGTTATTACAGGACTACCATCACACTATGCATTATGTATGAGTTCTTTTGGAGGGTAAAGAACAGGTAAGCATGTAGAGCTCCAGAAAACTGATTAGGAACACTTGACAATTTGTCTGTCTCTTACCTGGAAGTTCGACAGCAAAGTTGTAGGTGAGAAACAGCTGGCCAAACATGATTTACATGGAAGTTTCTGTTTACAACACCAGGACAGTAGGAGGCATACAACAGCGAGTACAAAGAGGAAACAGCAAACAGGTCAGAGGAAAGCGAAGTCCCTGCCATCACGCAACTCGCTCAGAAGCAGCTCGTACTCCGGGACATTTGCTGCTACGTTCAGAGTCCAGAGTGAATGTTGGACTTTTGTCTTCTTGTATGCCAGCTCTCCAAAACATCTCTGTTCCCAGAACGGTTTACGTAAGGCCTTTTTTTTTTAAAATCATCTCTAGTGAGCTGTTAAAACTTCTTTTTATAGTTACAACATTTGGTTCAGATTTTTAAAAAAAAGCTGATTGTGGGCTTTACATTAATAAATAAAGTGCTTCCCGAGTGCAGCTAGATTAAATTTGTTATTGACTTTTAGTGGTTTTGGGTCAGACAGCACACATAAGTGAGGAAGAGTCATTTAACCTGAGCATACAGTCCAACAGCTATGTTAAAGACAACTTTTTGGACTGTCCTGATTGTAACAGGAAATGAAAATGTGAGAATAACGCAGCCAGAGAATGGTGACATTGTTTTGTAGACTTTATTGTGTGCCTAAAATTAGATAAATAAAACATAAAGAAACTTAACAGTTTAAGAGCTACAGTAAGCCTTGGTGCAACTTATTTTACTTGATTCCTTCTAGTTTGTGACTCCATGTAATCTTACATTTAATTACTTTAAACATCCTTTATTAGCCCCACAGGAAAGAAATTCTTTTGCTCCATTTAACCCATCCTGGACCCATTCCATGGTTTATGTTTCCTGGTTTATCTCCAGTGTTTAACATCCAGTGTTTAGTGACTGGGGTCATTGATTGACAGACAGTCATTTGCAGCTCTGCATATACTTAACTATAATATATACTGTAGCTATTAATAACATCACACTTATATTGTGAGAAAGCTTCTGTTGGTGTGGCTGTGCTCCGTGTTTTGTTTTGTACGTGTCCAGGCTTCCTCAATAAGCCTTCAATAGTTTTCATGGGAGACCTGATTCACACACAGGTAAAAACTCTCCTTCAGTTCATATGAAGACAACCTGTATGTCAGTACGATGTGTGTGAATAAACTGAAAAAATCAGCCCTGCTTGCAGTTACTCTAATTGATGATTGCTGCTAATACAGACTTAACATACTGTACCCATTTAGAAAAAACACCAACATTTGCAAACACTGGCGTCTCTCAGCTGTTTGTGGAGCAGATTCCTGTATCCAGTGGAAATTATCTTTGATATTAACATATTCTATGGGATGTTTTCAGGCAGCCTCCCTCCGTTCAGCAACTCGTGGCTGTGTTTAGAGACGTACAGCTTTGTTGTACGTCATGTGTATAAATCCTACAGCAAAGCTGATTGTATCACAGCTAAACTGACTTTTTCAACTCTCTGGTAACTCGGCTTCAGATAGGAGAAATTTGCATTAATTAGATAAGCTCTTTGAGAAGCAAGAATTTGCTGCAGGACAAATATACTATAAGACATTTTGAGTCATGCTATAAATACTAAACATTGTCATAAGATGAGGTAAAAAAGACAACTAGACATGAGCTGTGAGGATTCTTTTTTACACTTTTAACAGAAACTAATATAAGACACATGTAAACAAATACTTTTAAGACAGACACTTGTAAGCACCTGTGAGCTTCATCACGCAGTGGAGTTTGTTCCCTGGTGGTTCAGAGGATTTTAATTATTCATGTGCCTTCTGGCTTAAAGTGAAAGAAGCACTGCTTCTGGTTTGTTGATGGTACACCAACATTAATTATGTAGCTTCCTGGAGCCTTTGTTGCCCTGCTGTGTCCCAAGGTTGAGAAACCATGTTTAACTTTATCAGCTACCCTTTGATTATTAATATTTTTGTTATTTTTATTTTGGCAACAACACACAGTTTGAAGACACTCCAGCAGGATGTACTGGTAGCCCTGGGATGCTAAGATGGTGTTCAGGGCCTCTATCCCACCTGTTTTAACCTCTCTAGATTCTACAAAGTACTTACATGCATTTCTAAGTCTCTCACTTACACCAACACATTATAGGCTTTACACATGAAATGTTTATTTCTGCATTCACACACTGGTGAATCAGTGTGGTGTGAGTGTCTTTCCCAGAGTCCTTCTAGCTGCTCAAACTGTGCTCGGTATCTGAGCAGGAAACAATGTAGACTGATGGGGTTGTGACAACAAGGTAATGAAGCTCACAGGTGCTGTGTGACTGTGCAGGTTTGTCAAAGACAGAACACACCGAGGAGCCTGCACAAGACCACCTCACGAACTACAGCTGGAAGTGATGTCCTAAAGAAAGGAACTGCTATGATAGTGTCCCTGAGCATGAAGCTGTCTGCAATCACTAGTGCTAAATTGCTCTGTTAAGGACTGTTCAGAGGCATGTGTTTGTCCCTTTGTTGTTCATATGATGAACTGGCGGCCCCACCGGGATATTCTGCTCTTTACCCACAGACAGCTGGGGGCTGGGGCCCTTCCCAGTGCTAGTAGGTGGGAGGCAGGGTATGAGCTGGACAGGGTGAAGTGATTACAGAAATTGGCTGAATGTGTGGCTCTCTGCCATCGTGCGGTTAAGGTAGCTTTTTAGTGTAACTGCAGCAGATCTTTCTAAACCTTTTCCACCAAGACGTCATGATGTTACCCACAAAAATAAAAAGCTTTTTTTTTTTTTTTGCAACAGAATTCCTTCAAATTAAATTAGTATTTCAGTGCAAACATTTTGAGATTTTAATCCATAACTCTCTAGATATGGTAGCAAAAAATAAACTCACTGTCATTACCCCAAATAATCTGTGAAACAGGCTGAAACTGCACAAGGTTGCAATAGATTGTGTTTCTGCCACCTGGAAAAATTCCATCGTGCATCCTGGATTATCAAAGCTATTTCAGACCACATATTGTGGTCCTGCTGCCTTTACAAGTTTACCCCCTGCTGTTCCTAACAGGAGAAAATGGTGTTCTAAGATGTGAATCTAACATATTTTTCAAGAAGACAAATGAGGCCTGAACGCGCCAGTCAGGGAAAAGATGATTAGTCTGCTAATAATTATTTCATGTCAGCTCACTAAAATGTCAGATCAAAGGTCAAAAACTGGCGACAAAAAATTACACCAGATCTTTTTAAAAACAATAAAAGCTGACCATGTATATACAGCTGTAGTGGCTATAGAATCTGACTGCTGACACGGCAGGTTGGAAGACGACCAGTATAAACAACACATGTGAATGAAAGGCTGTTTCTCACACGAAAACAAAGATTTTATCGAAAATGTTTGGACAGCATGCTTCACACTTTTTCAGTAGTTGTTGTTCACATATAAGCTTTAAAGAAGGGATTTTGTAATAGAGATGAACTCTTCATTGCTCAGAAAAAGGAGGGGAGGTGGGTGGGGGAGTGTGTGTGTGTGTTGCCTTTATTATCACGTCATGAATCAACCAGTGAGTGCAGAGGAACACACAAATCAGCAGAGCAAAGTATGAAGTAACAACTTTGGCCAGGTAAAAACCCCAAAAACTAACAGCGGTATTCCCATATTGTCTCACATACTGAAGATATTTCTCTGTAAGAGTTTGTAGAAGAAATCTCCAGGTGGACGGTTGGGTTTTTGCTTAACAACTGTCTAAAAAAAAAAACACTAGAAAATTTGGGGATTGGAGCACTGGTGTGGAAATGGCAGTTTAGTAGAGAACATAAGGTTCACTGATGTTTAAATAACCTCACATATTTAAATTCTAGGTTAAAAGGACAAGAGAGGTCTATAATGGTGGAAGCAAGTCAGTTTAATTTATACAGAGAATGGTCTGAAGAAGAGAAAATATCCAGAACAGCAGCTGTCTGGACCAGGAAGCAGCAGAAGACACACCGGGTGCCTCCTGCCAGCTAAGAACAGAAAACTGAGGCTACAATTCACACACACTCACCAACACTGGACAATAGAAGATGGAGAAACGTTGCTGGTCTGATGAGTCTCCATTTCAGCTCCACATTCAGATGCTCGGCTCAGAATCTGCTGGAAACATCATGAAAACATGGATCCATCCTGCCTTGGATCAACGCTTTAGGCTACTGCTGGTGTAATGGTGGGGGGAGGTTTTCTTGGCCCACTTTGGGCCCCTTAGTACCAACGTGTCCTGGTTTAACCAGCACAGCCTACCTGAGTATTGTTGCTGACCATGTCCATCCCTTTATGACCACAGTGGAGCATCTTCTGATGCTACTTCCAGCAGGATAATGCACCATATCACAAAGCTCAGATCATCTCCACCTGCTTTCTAGAACATGACGATGAGTTCACTGGACTCCAACGGCCTCCACAGCCACCAGATCTCAGTCCAGTAGAGCAGCTTTGGGATGTGGTGGAACGGGAGATTCTCATCATGGATGCAGCCGACAAACCTGCAGCAACTGTGTGATGCTGTCATGTCAACATGGAGGAAACCTCTGAGGAAGGTTTCCACCACCTGCTTCCATCTATCGCACCAGGATTAAAAAGGTCCGACCCGGTACTAGAAGGCGGACCTGAAGAAGAGGACGACCCGGTAGTAGAAGGCGGACCTGGTGAAGAGGACGACCCGGTACTAGAAGGCGGACCTGAAGAAGAGGACGACCCGGTAGTAGAAGGCGGACCTGGTGAAGAGGACGACCCGGTACTAGAAGGTGGACCTGATGAAGAGGACGACTCGGTACTTGAAGGCAGACCAAATGAAGTGGACAACCCGGTACTAGAAGGCAGTCCTGATGAAGAGGACGACCCGGAACTAGAAGGCGGTCCCGATGAAGAGGATGACCCGGTACTAGAAGGCGGACCAAATGAAGTGGACGACCCGGTACTAGAAGGCGGTCCTGATTAAGAGGACAACCCGGTACTAGAAGGCGGTCCCGATGAAGAGGACGACCCGGTACTAGAAGGCGGACCAAATGAAGTGGACGACCCGGTACTAGAAGGAGGACCCGATGTGGTAGACCCGGTACTAGAAGGTGGACCTGATGTGGTAGACCCGGTACTAGAAGGTGGACCTGATGAAGAGGACGACCCAGTACAAGAAGGCGGTCCTGATGAAGAGGATGACTCGGTACTTGAAGGCGGACCAAATGAAGTGGACGACCCGGTACTAGAAGGCGGACCAAATGAAGTGGACAACCCGGTACAAGAAGGCGGACCCGATGAAGAGGACGACCCGGTACTAGAAGGCTGACCAAATGAAGTGGACGACCCTGTACTAGAAGGTGGACCCCATGAAGAGGACGACCCGGTACTAGAAGGCGGACCCGATGAAGAGGACAACCCGGTACTAGAAGGCGGACCCGATGAAGTGGACGACCCGGTACAAGAAGGCGGACCCGATGAAGAGGACGACCCGGTACTAGAAGGCGGACCAAATGAAGTGGACGACCCGGTACTAGAAGGTGGACCCCATGAAGAGGACGACCCGGTACTAGAAGGCGGACCCGATGAAGAGGACAACCCGGTACTAGAAGGCGGACCCGATGAAGTGGACGACCCGGTACTAGAAGGCGGACCCGATGAAGAGGACGACCCGGTACTAGAAGGCGGTCCTGATGAAGAGGACGACCCGGTACTAGAAGGCAGACCTGATGAAAAGGACGACTCGGTACTTGAAGGCGGACCTGATGAAGAGGACGACCCGGTACTAGAAGGTGGACCTGATGAAGAGGACGACCCGGTACTAGAAGGCGGACTAAATGAAGTGGACGACCCGGTACAAGAAGGCGGACCCAATGAAGAGGACGACCCGGTACTAGAAGGCGGACCCGATGAAGTGGACGACCCGGTACTAGAAGGTGGACCTGATGAAGAGGACGACCCGGTACTAGAAGGCAGACCTGATGAAGAGGACGACTCGGTACTTGAAGGCGGACCTGATGAAGAGGACGACCCGGTACTAGAAGGTGGACCCCATGAAGAGGACGACTCGGTACTAGAAGGCGGACCTGATGAAGAGGACGACCCGGTACTAGTAGGCAGACCCCATGAAGAGGACGACTCGGTACTAGAAGGCGGTCCTGAAGAAGAGGACGACCCGGTACTAGAAGGCAGACCTGATGAAGAGGACGACTCGGTACTAGAAGGCGGACCTGATGAAGAGGACGACTCGGTACTAGAAGGCGGACCCGATGAAGAGGACGACCCGGTACTAGACGGTGGACCCGATGAAGAGGACGACTCGATACTAGAAGGCGGACCTGATTAAGAGGACGACTCGGTAGTAGAAGGCGGACCTGATTAAGAGGACGACTCGGTACTAGAAGGAGAACCTGATTAAGAGGACGACTCGGTACTAGAAGGAGAACCTGATGAAGAGGACGACTCGGTACTAGAAGGCAGACCTGATTAAGAGGACGACCCGGTACTAGAAGGAGAACCTGATTAAGAGGACGACTCGGTACTAGAAGGAGAACCTGATTAAGAGGGCGACTCGGTACTAGAAGGAGAACCTGATTAAGAGGACGACTCGGTACTAGAAGGCGGACCTGATTAATAGGACGACTCGGTACTAGAAGGAGAACCTGATGAAGAGGACGACTCGGTACTAGAAGGCGGACCTGATTAATAGGACGACTCGGTACTAGAAGGAGAACCTGATTAAGAGGACGACTCGGTACTAGAAGGAGAACCTGATGAAGAGGACGACTCGGTACTAGAAGGCAGACCTGATTAAGAGGACGACCCGGTACTAGAAGGAGAACCTGATTAAGAGGACGACTCGGTACTAGAAGGAGAACCTGATTAAGAGGACGACTCGGTACTAGAAGGAGAACCTGATTAAGAGGACGACTCGGTACTAGAAGGCAGACCTGATTAAGAGGACGACCCGGTACTAGAAGGAGAACCTGATTAAGAGGACGACTCGGTACTAGAAGGAGAACCTGATTAAGAGGACGACTCGGTACTAGAAGGCGGACCTGATTAATAGGATGGTGAGAATTATATTGGTTTCAGCTGAAAATTAGATTTTAATAAACAAAGCTGCAGAAACCAGAACTCAGTTAAAATAACGTGCAATATGTCATCTAAAATGAAGTACATTGGATTCAGTTTAAAGAGGTCACCAAGCCACATTATAAACCTTAAAAACCCACCATTAAACATTAAAACTGTACAGCGACTGCATCCATCCATTATATTCCCTTACACTCATGTTAGGAACAGAACACCTCCTCACACTCTGAGTCACAGTAGTCATTGTTATGTTAAAGTGATAAAGAAATTATTTCCAAAGCTATTGGCTACGCAGAAACTTTGTAGAGTCAGCGATGTGACAGTTATGGGATAATGATGATATAAGTGAGACGGTAATGGCAGCTACAGCTATTATCATTTTATGGCAGCCCTTCATTAGCTAGCTTATTAGACTTAACTGGATATGGACTATACATATCTGTGGGTAAGGTATAGCAATTACTCTGACAATTATAATTACAGAAAAAAACATGTTCATCAGCATTTGTCAATCTGAGTTGAAATGTGTGGTGATTGTAGCCTACCGATAGTTAGCTGTTGTAGCGGTGGGTAACTGTCCTTTTAGCACCAGGCACTGTCCTGCAAACTGCATCAACAATCTGACTGTTGTGCACTCCAATAAAGAGACATCAGGATGGATCATATAAGGCAGGTTATTTAGAAACTCCTGCCTACTAAAACTCCCAGATCTGGTAGAATTTCAATTTGCTCAGTTAATGTATGAAGCCAGGAACAAACAACTACCAGTTAGATGCTCTCAGGGTGTACAGTGTATGTTGATATGAATATGTATGTGGGTGTTGAATGTAGTTATCAATCCAAAATTTATTATAAAAATAATATGAGCTATATGTGTATATGTATGTATGTATCCAGCTGCTGAGCTATCCAGACATGTTATCACATTTAGAGATTGAAGTGATACAACTAACACTATGGCAAGGAGGATCCAGGAAGATGGGTCAGAATGGGGAATTAACATCAACTACCCCCAGAGATTAGCTACCAAGCCCCAGTGATGATGAATAAGAGCACCTGACCTGAGGGATAAGATCATGGCTTAGATATGAACTCTTCAACCCCAAAACCGACTCGCAAGAATGAGTGATTTACCACCAGAAAGTCTTCTAGCTGATGTGAATGCAGCACTAAGAACAATCCCTACTGCGACCATCACTAAGACAATGAGCTGATATACAGCACAGCAGCAGTGATCCTGGAGATGCTCGGCCAACATAACATCAACATGAAGGGCAAGAAGGAGGCATCATTAGGCACAGCTACCTCTCTGAACAAAGTCCAGTAACCACCACGATGACAGATATCCAGCAACGAATCTCAGGTATGAAGAACTGGACAGAGAATTTAACCAGGAAGTGGTCTGAGAGGTGCAGCGGGGTGACGGACAGGTCGGCTGTGGAGCAGTTTCTGGTCAGCACCAAGTCATGAGTATTACCAGCTTTGTGTGTTGGAGGAGTCTGAACCAGTTTGAGATTGAAAGAGTAGATGAGAGCCAGAAAGTCAGTTGCTGTGGTTTGTCAATGTGAATGTTCATGTCTCCCATGATTCTTACACTGAAAATAAATGCACTCTGTTCTTTTTATTTATTTATTTAGTCGCTGTAGATCGGCAACAAATTCACATTTTTCTTGATTTTGTCTTTCCACATTCCTGGTGAGATGTTGACCTCCAGGTTGCTCTCATGGGTCTGCTTCAGTTTCACCTTTCTAAGAACAAAACGGCCCTTGAGATCATTAAAGACGACACTGATGGATGTGCCTTTCTTTCAAAAATTAAATAGATTTTCAATGACACCAACCTCAAAATCAATAACAGGGGGTTTCTTCATATTAGAGTCCTTTACCTGAAAGAAATGTAAAAAGGTGATTTTTAAAACACTGGGTCATTGTGTTTCTCAGCTTTAACCATTTAAATCCTCCTCCTCCTCCACACCTCCTACCTTCTTATGAGGACTTTGTATCAAATGAATGATTTGAGGACAACATCGACTCCCTGGAGGAGCAGAATTATACAAAAGTCTGTTACGGGTCATATTTAACAAAGCACCCTAAAATCATATTTTTTTATTATTTTTATCTTAGTTGAGAATTTTCAATCAGTCCAGATAAACTCTTTTAATCTACAACATATTTAAACATGAAAATAAAATCATCAAATCTGAACAAGTCAAAAAAACTTTAAATAATAATAAAAATTAAATAAATTAAATTGATCCTCATATATGCACGCATACACAAGCATAAACACACACATTTACACACACACAGTTATGTAACTGCCGTGTTTATTCCGAGTTTAGCTTATTAACAGGTAAGACATGTTCAAAAGGTAAATAAGCAAATAATGCAGAATTTGTACATTTTTTAGATATACATACTATTTCTAATTAAAAGCAAAAACAAACGTAAATATAGCCATCGTTCTTCTTGTTCCCCCGAACTTTTCTCCTTACACAGTGTGCTGTGAAGTGGAGGCAGAAGTAACAGTTATTGTTTGGTCAGATTATTCATAAATACACCTTTCATTAAATTCCTCAACCTCATCTCTCACAGTGTTTATCTCAGAGTGGGACATTTCTTTTATCTGTTGACTGGAGTTAGGCCTCCGGATATTCTCCCAATTCAAAGCTGTTACACATTAAGCTTGTAACATGCAAAAATCAATTAGTTTATGGACGTTGTTAGGGTAGATATGTAGCACAGTGTTGGTTCAACAGGGACAACATTTGCTGGCACCTTAGAAATCAATTCACCAACCTCTCTCCAGATTATCTGGAGCTTTCACAATCCCACATACAGTGAAGCAGGGTGTTGGGAATGTTGGGATGAAATTGATGTGACTTGGCAGGTGTAATTTAAGTCCTAAATAACCATTTATACCGTAGCAATCTACCCCTGGTGCTTACTGTTCCTGGCACATCCTGCACCAGTCCTCTACGTACATACTGAAAAAGACCATTCCTCCATGCTGACAGATGGGAGAAGGAATTTTTCTTTCAAACCTGCTATAAATATATTCTAAAAATCAGACAGCTGACCCCTACCATACAAATGGTTTATTGTATGTTGCTCAACAATAGACAGTCAGGGTTCTATAGTGGTTTTAGTTTGTGAATGTATGAAGCTCCTAATTTGTAGATATTTGAAAAATATCTACAAATTATCTACATTATATCTAAATTTGTCCATCCAATGTTTAAATCCCATATAATGTGTTCCCGGGGTTTAAAACTATCATACCTCCAAACAGGTGTGAAGGTTGAGAATGTAATGGTCTGATTTATAAAGGTGTGAGTCTCATGCCAGGCTAGCAGTGTTTTTAAGGAAGGGGTCGTAGGGTAGATGGAAGAGGCACTGACCAAGAAAAGGGGGACACAAATGAGATATATATTTTTTGAGGTCTTAATTTTATGCATCTCTCATTTTTCCATCTCTCACAGAGACCATGAGAGTTAGGTCATAACTGAAATAATAACAGGAACCAGAAGAGGAGGGCAGGACCTGGGCGCAGGCATCGGACGCTGCGGCGCTGGGGAGGACCTCGAAGCTGGCGTGGGGTGCTGAGGCACTGGAGCTGAAGGAGACACTGGAGATGTGAACGTCGGAGCTGGTGGTGGCTCAGGAGACCAGGAGGATTTCTCCAAACCCTGTGACCTCCTCCTCGAGCATCTCCTTGGTTTTGGTGGTTTTAGAGTTCCCATCAACCCCCTCGGAGGCTGCATGAGGGGCGTCAAACTGGTCCCCATTAACGGCTGCCAAACGAGTCCCCACTGGAGCATGCCATCTGGACTGACTGGGTGGAGGTGTCCTAAAAGCCAACCTGGTTCCCAGGAAACGTGACTGCTGGAAATAATTCAGTGGCTCTGGCTCTGGATCCATCCCACGGAGCCATCCCACCAGATCACTGGAGGAAATGCTCACGGGAGGGCTCCGCTCCCTACGCCTGGACGGTCTCCTCCTCCGGGACCTGTTGGGAGGGAGCTCGGGGAGTGGAGGATCTGGGTCCACCCTGATCGGAGAACACTTAGCCGCCTCTCGGCTAAGATACTCAAAGAGTGTAATCATACCGCCTGCTGGGTCCATGTCTGGTCAGATCCTTCTGTTATGCGTGTGTTGTCGGCGGTGCGGACCCACTTGCAGGCAGTCAAGGCAGGAGACAGGTCGTGCAGGTGAAAATGAGTTTATTAAACTCAAACTGAGGAGCAGGAAACACGGTACAGGTGCATGAGCCACACACAAGGATCTGACAAAGCAAAACTGAAAACCAACAGCATTTATAGACAGAGGGAGTAACAAGGAGCAGGTGGTGTGAATGACAAATCAAACCAGGTGGGGTAACGAGCTAGGAACAGAAACCAGAGGACATGAGGAAAAACAGGACTGGACATGACAAAACCCAGAAACCCAAACTATAATCAGAACCTAATAAACCAAGAAACGCAAAATCCCAGTAACCATAACAGAACCCTAACAGTTTCTGGTGAGAGGGAAGTAAGATTTTCTCTGCCGAACCTGTTCCCTTGGACCTTGGATGGTGGATGGATGGATCCTCAGAGCTGGTACTTCAAATTCTCATTTGCTTAAGTTGACTGTTGTTTTCTTTCAGATAGAAAAATTAGTAGAAAGTCAAAGTTTCTGTTCGACAGCAACAATCCTGTAGAGAAAACATGGTAATCAGGCCACTGTGTGCCGGTGTGATTCATCCCCTTCAGTAGACCTCTTCATGGGGGTCATGTTAGGAGACAGCTCCCCTTCCCTGACTGTGGATCAGTTAGCTTAATACTCTGCTGATTGATTTTATTTGGGGAATTGGACCCAAAAATAGAGCTGTTAGCTCAGTGCTCACCTGCCTGAATTATGCCCAAACATTCCCATCTGTGAGTCCCGTATTACAGGACAAACTTTTCTGTTCCTTCTCTGCGGGGGTATTTATATACTCCAGAGGGGACTGACGGATGAATTTCAGATGTGCCTCCCTGAAGTTTTTGGTGCTGTTTCCATTTCTAGACCAGGAAAACATGCCTGGTGCAGCCCATGGGAATGGAGTATGCAAGGTGGCCATCCTGCTGTTTCTGTTCAGTTACCACACCACACAATGATGGTGTTAGTCCAGCCGCCTCTTGTTCAGGTTCTGCATTAAACAGGGCAAATGCATTAACATTATACATAATATATACACATGAGTGCATGTTTAAACCACATGCACAAAGGAGAGGACTCAGCAGCTGCAGACAATTATTTTTCTCTCACATCAGGCAGCTTTCGAGTGTGCTATGGCTGCGGTCAAGAGAGGAAATACTGCACGCAGCAGAGCACACATTTTGTTCCACTTCTCCTTCATTTAGCCTTACAACATACATTTTGATTTATTTCAGCCTCCTGCACACTATAACCAGAAAAATGGAGCAGCTTTATCTGCTATTCTAAGAGTAAAAGTCAGCTCACAGCACAGTTGGCTACATCCAACGAGTTTATTTCCCAAATGGTCTCATTTTTAACTATGACTTTCCAAAAATACATCACACATACATATCTAAATGACTATTCATACAACAAAGGCCAGCTCTTCTGATATTGCCTGGAAACCCACGAGACACAACTTTTATAACACAACATCTAAAAAAAGGAATATTAAAGGAACAATGAAGTCCTAAAATGAATGCGTGTATTGGGAATCTCAAGGAATCACATTATTGGAATCACAATTTGATTCCAATAAGATCCAGATGAACATGATTATTGATGCATCTTGATGCAGCTTTTTTCCTGTGGGACTACTTGACTATGACTAGGTGGAAACATGTAACCTGGCTCTCCATCAGAGTGAAACATGGAGCTGCTTCAGCTCCTAGCCATCTCGAGTTGAACATATTTCTATCAGATCTTTTACCAGCTGACTGAGACATTTCTTCCAGGCAGACCCGCCTTTTATCCAACATGCATGTATGTTTGTTGTGTTGAACCCACATTTTTACACTGATGTAGAATCATCTACATCCGTAGGGCAATGCATCTAACCGACTTTTCCCCCACCGCTCACTCACATGGAGTTATATATGAGTAGCTGAGATGTGGAATCACTTTCAGGCTTTTCTCTGGTTTAAGCCTTGGCCTTGTGGCTTTCCAGCTTTGGCTATTTCATCCTGTCTCAGCTAACACTGCTTTGGTAATTCCACATTGATCTCCTATATGGTCGTAGGCTTCTGGCTTCAGGTTTTTGAGTCAGGTACTACGTAGCTGAACAAGTCTGTTCCAGCTGAAGCACCTCCCAAAACAGAGAAGTGATCTGTGGTCCATTCCAGAGAAGCGGTTCAGCTAACTCTAGTCTAAAAATAAACCACGTGTTAGCTTACCACGAGTTAGTTTTTGGTTCCAGGACACCTGGGTTACAAGCTCACCGGCACACATGGTGAAAAGAGGGAATGAAAAACTACACAGTGTTGAGACGTGCACCATATTTGTTTAGCCTTTCATCAATATTCACACCTTCACCACCTAATCTGATTGCTATTAGCTATATGTCTGTCATCTTTTGCAGGGTTCATGTGTGTATTCAGCAGAGGAACCTGCAGACACATTTTCTTTGGGGGGTTTGCAGATGAGAGGGTGGACTTTAAAGAACGATAATTAAATAAATCTCTTTCAAACCAAACATATATTTTATTTCCTAAAAGACATTCAGCACATGGTTCAGATGTAGTAGATCTAAATATGGGCAGTATAATTAACTGCTTTGTGTTTTCAGTCTTTTGTTGCCGGGCTTGTTTGGAGCAGTAACTGACCATCATGAAGATACTTCTGTTTTGGCTTTAAAGTGCTAAAAGAAAAGTACCTGAAATATCTAAGCGTCATCACTGCTGCTTCGATGAGAAACCTTCCTGCTGGCTTTAACTTGGCTGCCCAGCGGGGATCCTGGGTTAACACCTGTGCAGCTGGCCAGCAGAGGCAGCTTCAGCGGCAGGGCCAGGCTCTGTGCTCTGGAGTGGAGGGGATCAGGCCTTAGAGGGAGGCTACAGCACCTGTGGCCTACAGTAATCCTGGATCACAGAGTCAGCTCCGTTAGCTTCTCCCTCTCACTGCGGGGATTACAGAAACTGAGCTGACCACTCTGATGAAACACTTGTGGGGACTGACAGACCTGGCAGCAGGATGGGTTACTTGTGGAGCCACTGATAACATCTATAGTGAGCTTGAAACCACAAATTACTGTAATCAAATCAGAATATTCCACAGCTGCCACTTCATGGAGATACCAGAGACAATAACGACCCGGTCATGAAACGACAGAGGAACATCTGAAAGCTCTGACACCTGTTTTACTGTGTAAAATTATACCAAAACAATTATTTCAGAAAATTCACTCCTGAAGTCAAATGACAATGCAAGCTGGACCACAGCTGGGGTCTAGTGGTTAGGGAGGTGGACTGGGGGCTGGGCGAGGTTGGCAATGAGGGTGAAGCATATATGGACAGTTTCCTCTTCCAAACAACCGAGCTGTGAACACTGCTCCGGTGATCCGTGACTTCCTGTGTGTCCATTCGTCTGTCGGAAGTATAACATTCACACATGAGGTGGAAACCAACAGAACCATGAAAAGGGACATAAAAATTCAGCACTGGATTGACGGCAGCATAAACATATCAGAAAACAGGAAACCAACACACACCAATCAGTATGTACTCTGGACATCCAGACCCCCACAGCACACACATTCTCAGCATCAGAAGATGTTACGAACGGGTTTCATAACGGAGGAAGAAAAACATTTCTGATGCCAATACCCAGCATGGGCTGTAAACTAGTGATGTGTCGGTCACGAACGATTCGTTCAGTATGAACTAATCCTTTATATGACTCGGGAGTAACGGGTCCTCTCAGTGAGCGATTCGTTCATTTTCATGCGGTACCTCCTCTCGCCACATGGCAGGCAGCTGCATAAACTCAGTCAGTAGGTCAGGACAGGAAACAGAAATGATTCGTTCAGGACTCGCTCAGGTCCGTCCTCAGGTCCTCGTTCTTTTGTCACGTGACAGCCAGGCTGCTCAGGCATTTGTGACAGACAGCTCGGGCTGCACGGTCTCGTTCTCGGCCTCGGTCTCGTTCTCGTTCTCATTCTCGTTCTCGTTCTCGTTCTCGTTCTCGTTCTCGATCTCGTTCTCGTTCTCGTTCTCGTTCTCGTTCTCGGTCTCGTTCTCGTTCATCATTCAGGCTGTTTGGCGAGCAGTACGTTCGCTCTCAGATTGGTCTCTCTAGTTCTTCTGTCTGTCACGTGACAGGCAACTCGGTCTCTGAACGGGTCTTCCTTCGTTCGTTCACAGCTCAAGCTGTATCAAGCTCAGCAGTACGTTCGCTCTCGGCTCGGTCTCTTGTTCATTTGTCACGTGATAGCTACCGAGTCACTGTTGTGCTGTTAAACAATGGCAGGGAGGATGTAGGACACAAATCACTTTATTGTGGTGTGTATTTGCTTCCCTACGTTTTCACATGGTTTGAATTGCTTGTGGCATTACCAGTAGTTTTGTTGTCTTCAGTATTTACTGCTTGAGAATCGCGGACTTTTTTACAACGCCACCTGCTGTAAAAATGAAGAAAAAAAAAATGAACGACATGATTCGTTCAAGATTCGTTCACTTTACTGTTCGAGAGTAAAAGACCTGGGTTAGTGAAAAGAGTCGAACTTCGCATCACTACTATAAACAAAGGAAAACAGACCAAAAACAGCAACTGGAAACCAAAAATAAGGACACAGTGAGCACACCACAGGGCTCCAGAATGCGCCTAAAATGTGAGACAGTGTGAGTGAATTCTTCATCTTCTCTACAACGGCGACGATACATTAGCCGGTCTTTTTCTTGTAGGAGTTATAATTTAATTTATTTAGTCGCTAACAAACGTCTGCTCCTCTCTTCAGCCCAGTAGCAGTAATAACAGATTAGCTGCTGGTTTGCCTCAAACTAACTTCAATACGAGAAAAAGAGACGTACACCAACGAAGAAGACGACAGCCAATGTGTGTGTGAGCGGGGACGAACGAGCACTGTGATTGGCTAATGTGTGGAAAGAGGCGGGTCTTGGAGTAGTTTAATATTCCTCAGTGTTGTCAGCGTAGCGACTTTGTGGTTGTATTTAGCGAGTTTTCAGACCCTCTAGCGAGTTTTTCTGGTGTTACTGGAGACTTTTGGAGACGGAGGTGAATGAAGGGAGTTTATCTTCCCAACGAGGAGCGGTGCTGTGCAGACCCTCTCTTATGAGGCTTGGTCTTCTCGCAGCAGCAGCAGCTGCATTCAGACGACGTTCACCTCTGTTTTTAATGACCAGGCTGGAAATGAAACGTAGAAGCTGCTGCTGGAGGATCCTGCTGGTTTACCGTCTGTTAATGAAGAGTGTGGAGGAAATATTTAAACATGCTCCAGACTCCTAATTAAAAAACAAAATACACTTAAAAAAACTAAACTAAAAAAATAAAGGAAACATTGACAAAATTTGTGTTTTATTTATTATTTTCTTTATTTATTTTTGCAGTTCTAAACATTTTTAGGTTGTCTTTTTATGAATTTTTGTCTTTCCCACTACATCCCTCTTTATGGCAGCATCCATTACAACTATATGTACCAGGCTGATGATGCTAATTAATGACTTCTAGCGACTTCTAGGACAGCCAATAGCTGCTGTTCTTACTGAGCAGTGGGAACAGTGGCTGGAGGAGCATCAGTCCCTGAAACTGTTTATTACCAGGAACTACATGGACCAGTCGTACCATGCCCTGTGGGGGAAGATGGCGACAAAGTTGCCGTTCTGCTTCAGCTACAAAGTGAAAATCAAATCATCAAATCTGATTTGATTTGACAAGTTCTATGTCTACTTGTTTTGTATTAGTGTGGCTAGTAAGATGGGTTTTTTATGTCCACCGCAAAAAAAAAAAAAGTGAATTGTAAACATTGCAATTTATGAATTTATTGTTCAAGGTTTTATCACTAATACATCTCAGGCATCTCAGGATCTGTCCTCTCGTGGTTTATGTCCTACCTCACAGGGAGATCGTTCAAAGTATCTTGGCGAGGGGGCGTGTCCAGATCACATGGGCTGACCACAGGGGTGCCTCAGGGCTCGGTGCTTGGCCCTCTTCTCTTTTCACTTTACACCTCCTCACTCTGTGCAGTCATTAGCTCTCATGGTTTCTCCTACCACTGCTATGCAGATGACACTCAGCTTTTCCTTTCTTTCCCACCTGATGACACAACATCTCAATACGAATATCAGCATGTTGCTGATATCTCCGCATGGATGAAGGATCGCCACCTTCAGCTAAATCTGTCCAAGACTGAGCTTATTGTCTGTCCAGCCAATCCTTCCTTACCGCCACAGATAAGCGTGCAGCTTGACTCAATCACGCTTGTGCCTACGTCTTCTACCAGGAATCTTGGTGTCATGGTAGACAACCAGCTGACCTTTAAGGACCATGTTGCCTCGGTTGCTCGATCTTGCCGATTTGCTCTCTACAACATCAGGAGGATCAGACCCTACCTGACTGAACACATGGCCCAGCTCCTGGTCCAGGCTCTGGTCATTTCACGCATTGACTACTGCAACTCCTTACTGGCTGGCCTGCCTGTATGCTCAGTTAAACCTCTGCAGATGATCCAGAACGCAGCAGCACGTCTGGTCTTCAACCAGCCCAAAAGAGCTCATGTCACTCCGCTGCTAATCGCTCTCCACTGGCTTCCAGTTGCAGCGCATCAGATTCAAAGCTCTGCTTCTGGCTTACAAAACAATAACCCAAACGGCTCCGGTCTACCTCCACTCCTTAATCCAGAGCTACACTCCCTCTCCACAGTTACGCTCTGCCAGTGAAAGATGCCTAGTGCTCCCACCACAAGGTGGCGCCACATCAGTAGCTAGACTCTTCTCCTCTGTTGTTCCCCGGTGGTGGAACCATCTACCAAACTACCTCTGATCTGCAGAGTCCTTATCCACTTTTAAAAGCAAGCTAAAGACTCAGCTGTTTAAGGAGCATTTCCACACTTAGCTTAACTAAATGAGTTAGAAAGATTTGTCCAGCTCTTTGGCTCAACCAAGTACTGAAGAAGCTGCTGCACTTATGTCCAAGATGATATTGTGTGATGAAATCGTGATCTTGTATTTAAATAAAATGACTTAAAAAAAAAAAAAAAATTATATGCACTGCACTAGCACTACATGACAGCACCTGGGTCCAACTGGAGTCAAAGCGGTCTGACTATCACTTAATTATGACGTCCCATCTTGTTTGAATTCATGCTTGTGTTGTTCTTACTCTCAAATGTAAGTCGCTTTGGATAAAAGCGTCTGCTAAATGACTGTAGAATAGAATAGAATAGAATAGAATAGAATAGAATAGAATAGAATAGAGTGAAAATGAGAGGAAATGTGAATATTTGCTATGCAAGGTGATTTCAGTGTGCACTCCTAAATTTTCTGCTTGTGTTCCTAAAAATTTAAGTTAGGGGCCGCTGTGCTCCTCATGACGAAAGCTAGTCTGGAGTCCTGCATCATACATGGAGAACCACAAACAGAACACAGCAGCAAAACCACACGAGGAAATAATTCAGTAATAATGAGGTAAGTAACTATTACATCCCTGTCATTATGAATGTTGACTCGTCCTTTTAGTCCCGTTCACCCTGAAGCATCATCACAAATGTGTCGTGGAAAAACCAGGTTTGTGACTGAGGATGGTTCCTGGAGATTCTAGCTGAAAGTTTGGAACCAGTGTGTGAACATGGTCACAAAAACAACAAACCTCAATTAAAACGTAAGCATCTATGGAGAAGGAGGAACTGTAGAAATGACCACCTAAAACCTGGCCTGGACTTTGTCCCTCCTCTCAGGATTAAACATATTAACCCACCGTGGAAAAACGGCACGGTGGTGTGGGGGTTAGCACCGAAAACCTCACCACAAGAAGATCACTGGTTCGAGCCTCTGGGGGGAGGTTCAAACCTGGGGAGCGGTGCGTGTTCTACCCGTGTAGGCGTGGGTTCTCTCTGGGTACTCCGGCTTCCGTGAGTGTGTGTGAATGTTTGTCCCTATCTGTGTTGGGCCTGCGATGGACTGGTGACCTGTCCAGGGTCATGATTGGTCGGATTTCTTGTCTCTTATTAGTTCATTATGTTTTTAATGTAAAGCAGTTTGCATAAATTTTTATTTACATCGATCGATTGATGAAGCTAACCACGAATGGAATGTTCTGGTTGAATGACAGCTTGTATATGAACAGTGTTCTTCATCATCCTCTTCACATCATCAGACCAGACCAGGTTCTGTGGTTTGGACATGTACCCTTCCCAGTGGAATATTCTAATGGTCTTATATAAAATCTTTGATTGTCTGGTTAATCAACACAAACTGAGCATGTTAAGAGATTACTATATCTTTATTTACTGTAACTTATTTTGCTATAACTTATTTACTCATCATGGACACGCTGGGCAGGTTACAGGTAGAGGACCTACACCTGGTTTGGACACTTGCCTGGATTTCCCTTTCAAAGCACATCTCACGTCCTGTGATAAGCACAAGCTCACAGTTTCTATGACCTCTCTCTCAATAAAGGCATCATATACGCTGAAGCAAAGAATGATGCTGACTTCAGAATGAGTCGTGTCAGTCTCTTTCACCACCACGTCACCCTTAATAAGCCGTCAGAGACGTCTGCAACTCTCACAGTGTTGACAACATGCAAAACTGCAGAAGACTCAGGAAACAAATTCAATTTATGCGTTATGAAGTTATTATGCATGAAGAGAGATGCTGCCTTGGCTGGCGAAGAGCTTATGCAGCGCAGAGACTAATCTAAGAGAAAAGCTGGAAAGTTCCTCTGCAGCAGCTGCATGACAACTAAACCCCCCCTTGGCCACATTCCTGTATGTTAACATGTCATTGCGCGGCACTGCTGCAATGACACAGTTAGGGAAGTTTACATATTTCATGATCTCAGAGGGGGGATTCTGTGAATCATCAAAGTAAAGAGAAAGGTTCTGCAGTCTATAAGGAGGATAAATATTAGAGATACAAATGGGATAATGGTTCTATGTGTAGTTTTCTTACAGGAGTATAAAATGTAATATTCCAGGAAGACTCATCCAAGCTTTCTGCAGCGCAACCGAACAGTAAAAGAGCCTTTTTTCATGGCCTCATCATTTTTTCTGGCCTCAGGGCCATCACAGTGTTGTAACTGTTGCAAATACATCTGACATTTCCAGCAGTGTAATAAAAGTGTGCAAAGGATGAAGAGAACTACTGACATTTATGGTAATAGAAAGAGCGGTGGGCAGTGCTCTGTATGTGTTTGACCTCATCTCAGGAAGGGACTTGACTATGCATTGCTTTTTGAAGTGGCCAGGCAAATGAAAGGTACTGGTAAAATAATAAAGTAGAGAGGTTCTGTGAGACTGTGTTTGAGGTTTAGACTGGAGAACAAAAGAATGACATTCTGCTGGCCACAGAAGAAAAGAAACTGTAATCCCTGCTGTCACCGACAGGATGTGAACGTATATCAGGGCACACGCATGACCGGTCTTGTTTGAGGTAGGCAGAGCAACGGGCCGCTTTCAGCATCTTAATCTATGAGAAAAACCAGCAAAAAACCCGAGTAGTAAGAAACAAGATTCATTCTGGAAAAGGGAATGTTTAGTGCTCCTTCCAGATGATGGTGACAGGAGTTGGTTTCACTACTAAGCAAAAAGCAAACAGAATTCTGTAAAGAAATGAGTGGTAAGCTGGCAAGACGATGGATGAACACACATTTTATCTTATAGATCATTGTCATAAAAGAACCTGCACATATAAAGAATTCTTTTCTAAGGTTCCAGCGTAGGTGAAAACCCCTAGACCACCTATTCTGTATGATCCCAAGCTTTTTCTGAGCTCCTGAATTAAACTGGGCCATTTTCTTAATTCCATGAGTGTCTGGTCAACACCTCCAAGGTTTCTGGGAATGTTTGTGTTCTGGCTGTAAATAGGTTGACAAAGCCTATCCAGCAGTTTTTAATTTAGCAAAAACATGACTTTAAGGGTGTTCTGACCTAATGGTGTTTGGACCCTTTTCTACACAACATAAGAACACAAGGGGCTGCATCTTGGGTTGAACATATTTCTATCACAGGTTTTTCCTCATTCTCACTCCCGATCTCATCAGAAGCCATTTCTCTTGGCTTTCTTTTTTCATGCACATATTTTTTGTTGTGTATGCCTGCAGCCTCATGCGTTGTAGTCTGCTTCCTGTATTTTGTTCACTTGAAGCAAATCAAGACCACAGTTCATTTGTTTGATCTACATCAGAGATAATTTGTGCATACTGTCCCAAAAGAACCAGACTTTCTAAACGAACAAAGGAAAATGAGATTAGTTTCTGTGTCTGCTGCAAAGTTTAAATCCTCTTCTTCAGCTCTTGATTTTGGTGTTCCACAGGAATCTGTTCTGGGTCCTTTATTGTTTATTTTATATTTGCTGCCTCTGCGGCACATTATAGGTTCTTTTAAAGATATTTCTTATCATTGTTATGCTGATGATATTCAGCTTTTTATTTCTTTTAAACCTCAGGATGTTTTTAAGATTCAGATCTTGCTTGGGTGTTTGGATGCTGTCAAGAGTTGGATGAATGACAACTTTCTTCAACTTGATGATGAAAAAACTGAGGTCCTTGTTTGTGCCCCTGACAGATTTTTCCCTGAGATAGCTGAGAGTCTTGGCCCACTTCCCTTATGCATTAAGCCCTCGGTCAGGAACCTTGGTGTAACCCTTGACCCTGCAATGTCCTTAGATGCTCATGTAAAATCACTGGTTTGCTCTTGTTTTTATCCCCTCAAAAACGTTGCTAAGCTGAGTCCAGTTGTTTCATCATGTGAGATGGAGACGATCGTTCATGCCCTCATCTCATCCAGACTGGATTACTGTACTGTAAATGTTCTGTAATTTTTTGTTTAAACATGTAAATTTACATGTTTAAACAAAAAATAGCTTGACCGTCTCCAGTTGATTCAGAACGCTGCTGCAAGGCTGATAACTAAATCCCCCAAATTCACCCATGTCAGTCCTCTACTAATCCAGCTGCACTGGCTGCCCATCTATTACAGGGTGCATTTTAAAATTCTGGTGTTTACCTATCAAGCCCTACATGACCAGGCACCTGAATACATCATGGAACTCCTACAGCTCTACGTGCCCAGCAGGTCCCTGAGATCGAGTCATCAACATCTGCTGGTTGTTAAACCAACACGGCTGAGAACTAAGGGGGACAGAGCCTTTGCAGCAGTGGCTCCTCTGGAACCCCCTTTCTCTAAGCCTGAGATCTGTGGACTCCATGATCTCTTTTAAAAAGCAGCTAAAAACACATCTTTTTAAACTTGCTTTTACTTAGTTTTATTTGTTTTTATTCTCTCTGTATTACTGTTATTTAGTGTTTTATCTTATTGTTAAGCACTTTGTGATTTTTATCTTGAAAGGTGCTATATAAATAAACATTTACTTACTTACTTACTTACTTACTTACTAATGTCACATTCTACTTTTAAGACATTCTACTCCTTAAAATACACCTACTGTCCACTACACAGCAGCATGTAGTCATGTAGACATGGTGAAGACGACCTGCTGAAGTTCAAACTGAGCATCAGAATGAGGAAGAAAGAGGATTTAAGAGACTTTAAACGTGGCATGGTTGCTGGTCTGAGTATTTACTGGGATTTGCACCTACAACCATCTCCATAGTTTCTAGAGAATGGTCTGAAGAAGAGAAAATATCCAGAGCAGCAGCTGTCTGGATCAGGATGCAGCAGAAGACACACCGGGTGCCTCCTGCCAGAAGATGGAGAAACGTTGCTGGTCTGATGAGTCTCCATTTCAGCTCCACATTCAGATGCTCGGCTCAGAATCTGCTGGAAACATCATGAAAACATGGATCCATCCTGCCTTGGATCAACGCTTCAGGCTGCTGCTGGTGTGATGGTGGGGGGAGATTTTCTTGGTCCACTTTGGGCCCCTTAGTACCAACGTGGCCTGGTTTAACCAGCACAGCCTACCTGAGTATTGTTGCTGACCATGTCCATCCCTTTATGACCACAGTGGAGCATCTTCTGATGCTACTTCCAGCAGGATAATGCACCATGTCACAAAGCTCAGATCATCTCCACCTGCTTTCTAGAACATGACGATGAGTTCACTGGACTCCAACGGCCTCCACAGCCACCAGATCTCAGTCCAGTAGAGCAGCTTTGGGATGTGGTGGAACGGGAGATTCTCATCATGGATGCAGCCGACAAACCTGCAGCAACTGTGTGATGCTGTCATGTCAATATGGAGAAAACCTCTGAGGAAGGTTTCCACCACCTGCTTCATCTATCACACCAGGATTAAAAAGGTCCGACCAGGTACTAGAAGGTGGACCTGATGAAGAGGATGACCCGGTACTAGAAGGTCCTGTGACTGGTTGTGTCTCTGAGGTTAATGCAGCTGTAATCTTCATAAAACACATCAGGGTTCCTTTAGTCAACGCTGAAGAACTTAAAGGTTTATTTAGGTTTTCCCAGTTAAAATCCCCAGTTTAACAAACATAAATCAGGACTGTGTGTGTACGCGTAGATACGTGAGTATAATGCTCATTTTCTAAAGCTTGTTTATCAGACGAAAGTTCAATCAGTGAATATTTTTAACATTTATTTTAACTTGTTTAACTGATGCAAGAACACAGTAAGTCTTGTTCATGAAATACAAACAAACATCAAATTACTCAAAATAGTTTGAAGAACAGTAATAAAATAAAAAAAAATCTTCAGAAACCACACGTCAGACTGGCTGCGACGAACCAGCACTGCTACTCACTCTGCATAACTCAAATTAGGCTTTTAATTTTAGACTTACCAACCCTCTATACCCAACACACACACACACAGAAAAAAACTCAAACACACACGTCAAGAAGAAGTCAGCTTCTGATTGGCAGACAGCATCAGACTGTTTTTCTTCTAATAGACAAAGACATGTCGGTCCAAGCTGACCCGTCATGTTTGTCCACATTACTGCCTGATCTGCACCAGCTTCATTGTGGGAAACATGTTCAGGCATGAAACAGTAGATTTTCTTTATTGGGCTCTTTATCATCAGCACAGCGACATGGAGCAGACGGCAGCCAACTGGAACCCTCATTTAGTCTGATAATAAAGCCTGAAAGTGTCGTTTCTTCTAACCGCTCTACTTAAAGCTTGTGTGAGTTCATAACACACTGCTCAGGATTCTCAAAGAGAAACTGTTATCTCTTTATGCACCATGGAGTCATTTTTTTAGACTAGATAAAGAGTCATTTATCCTGCAGGCCCAGCCTTTTAATTCCAGCTGAACAATCCCAATAATTCTCCTGGAAGTCCAGACTGTGGCTCGTGTAATAAGGGGCTGCCACTCTGCTGAACTACACACATTCTAGGTCCGCTGGCTGCAAGCAGCTGCCCTGCTTCACTCTACTGGAACCTTGAAAGGAAACGGCTGGAGGACCATGAAGCACTGCTCACACAGTGAGGAGCTGTAGCTCAGGCCTTCATAGCACAGCATGAATGCTCCAACAATATGTCTTAGGATATTAATTCCACCAAGCCCTGAATGCTGAAGTGAAACATTCATCTGCTGTTTGAGCAGTAACTGGGGTAAATGGTCCTGGTGGCATTAATGGGGCCATCACTGCTGCAGCGAGGCATAACTTGGAGCTGTCGCAGGAATTATCTACAAACCCTTGAAATAAGATGTGGCTTCTGTAAAATGTCTTTTATCTCCACTTGTTAAAGTATAAGTGTGGATCAAGGTTAAAACCACATATTATTGGCTGGTATTGATGAAATGTAATTGATTCTTTGGGTGTAACAAGCCCCCTCCTTATAACAAGCTGCAAATGGTAATTTCAACTTTTTCAGAATAAGTCCAGAAAAAAAGGCTTGTGGTTGTTTTACAGATGAGAAAAGTCAGAAGAAGTCACTGCATCTGGTGTCAATACTGACATTGCTTATTGATGTGTGAGCAATCGCATACTGTTTCAAGAGACAGTAAATCAGCAGGGCCCGCACGCTCTGCAACTACACCATTTTATTATGGACGGCTTTGATCAACAACATCTTTACACGGGTTTTCAAGCACAACCACGGTTGCAAATTAGTGTTGCCAATGTCACACACACAACCGTGCACTCATACACACAGATCCTCACATTAACGGCAGGAAGCCAGACAAAAGAAACACCGCAAACCCTAACTGGGATCACTGCAGGTCAAACACCTTCAGCAAAACAGACACAGGTGCAGTCACATTTTTTGTCAGCAGGGGTGGCGTAGGATATTGGGCAGGGTTGGACGTCTGACTCCGCCTTCAAACTGTTTCCATGGGATTGTTGTTCTCTTTCCTTCCTCGTCTAGTTTGAGCAGCATCCCGGTAGTAAACAGAAAGGAATCAGGATCGTAACAAGCTAAGGTAATATAAATGTAGGTTACACGGACTCTCTGTGCCTCTTAACTTTACTTTATGAATTATTTCAAATTTCAGCCGTTCCCTACAGACTGCAGGTAACAGTATCACACCATCACCGTTCCCCACAGACTGTAGGAAACAGTGTCACACCATCACCGTTCCCTACAGTCTGCAGGGAACAGTGTCACACCATCACCATTCCCTACAGACTGCAGGGAACAGTGTCACACCATCACCGTTCCCTACAGTCTGCAGGTAACAGTATCACACCATCACCGTTCCCTACAGTCTGCAGGAAAACAGTGTCACACCATCACCGTTCCCTACAGTCTGCAGGGAACAGTGTCACACCATCACCATTCCCTACAGACTGCAGGGAACAGTGTCACATCATCACTGTTCCCTACAGTCTGCAGGAAAACAGTGTCACACCATCACCATTCCCTACAGTCTGCAGGAAACAGTGTCACACCATCACCGTTCCCTACAGAGTGTAGGGAAGAGTGTCACACCATCACCGTTCCCTATAGTCTGCAGGATACAGTGTCACACCATCACCGTTCCCTACAGTCTGCAGGAAACAGTGTCACATCATCACCGTTCTCTACAGTCTGCAGGAAAACAGTGTCACACCATCACCGTTCCCTACAGTCTGCAGGAAACAGTGTCACACCATCACCGTTCCCTACAGTCTGCAGGGAACAGTGTCACACCATCACCGTTCCCTACAGTCTGCAGGAAACAGTGTCACACCATCACCATTCCCTACAGTCTGCAGGAAACAGTGTCACATTATCACAGTTTCTCTACAGTCTGCAGGAAACAGTGTCACACCATCACCGTTCCCTACAGTTTGCAGGAAACAGTGTCACATTATCACCGTTCCCTACAGTCTGCAGGAAACAATGTCACACTATCACCGTTCCCTACAGTTTGCAGGAAACAGTGTCACACCATCACCGTTCCCTACAGTCTGCAGGTAACAGTATCACACCATCACCGTTCCCTACAGTCTGCAGAAAACAGTGTCACACCATCACCGTTCCCTACAGTCTGCAGGGAACAGTGTCACACCATCACCATTCCATACAGTCTGCAGGAAACAGTGTCACACCATCACTGTTCCCTACAGTCTGCAGGAAACAGTGTCACACCATCACCGTTCCCTACAGTCTGCAGGAAACAGTGTCACATTATCACCGTTCCCTACAGTTTGCAGGAAACAATGTCACACTATCACCATTCCCTACAGTCTGCAGGAAACAGTGTCACACCATCACCGTTCCCTACAGTCTGCAGGAAACAGTGTCACACCATCACCGTTCCCTGCAGACTGTAGGGAACAGTGTCACACCACAACAGTTCCTTACAGTCTGCAGGGAACAGTGTCACACCATCACCGTTCCCTACAGTCTGCAGGAAACAGTGTCACACCATCACCGTTCCCTAAAGTCTGCAGGAAACAGTGTCACACCATCACCGTTCCCTACAGTCTGCAGGAAACAGTGTCACACCATCACCGTTCCCTACAGTCTGCAGGGATCAGTGTCACACCATCACAGTTCCCTACAGTCTGCAGGGAACAGTGTCACACCATCACCGTTCCCTACAGTCTGCAGGAAACAGTGTCACACCATCACCGTTCCCTACAGTCTGCAGGGAACAGTGTCACACCATCACCGTTCCCTACAGTTTGCAGGAAACAGTGTCACATTATCACCGTTCCCTACAGTCTGCAGGAAACAATGTCACACTATCACCGTTCCCTACAGTCTGCAGGAAACAGTGTCACACCATCACCGTTCCCTACAGTTTGCAGGAAACAGTGTCACATTATCACCGTTCCCTACAGTCTGCAGGAAACAATGTCACACCATCACCGTTCCCTACAGTCTGCAGGAAACAGTGTCACATTATCACCGTTCCCTACAGTCTGCAGGAAACAGTGTCACACCACCACAGTTCCTTACAGTCTGCAGGGAACAGTGTCACACCATCACCGTTCCCTACAGTCTGCAGGAAACAGTGTCACACCATCACCGTTCCCTAAAGTCTGCAGGAAACAGTGTCACACCATCACCGTTCCCTACAGTTTGCAGGAAACAGTGTCACATTATCACCGTTCCCTGCAGACTGTAGGGAACAGTGTCACACCACAACAGTTCCTTACAGTCTGCGGGGAACAGTGTCACACCATCACCGTTCCCTACAGTCTGCAGGAAACAGTGTCACACCATCACCATTCCCTACAGACTGCAGGGAACAGTGTCACATCATCACTGTTCCCTACAGTCTGCAGGAAAACAGTGTCACACCATCACCATTCCCTACAGTCTGCAGGAAACAGTGTCACACCATCACCGTTCCCTACAGAGTGTAGGGAACAGTGTCACACCATCACCGTTCCCTACAGTCTGCAGGAAACAGTGTCACACCATCACCGTTCCCTACAGTCTGCAGGGAATAGTGTCACACCATCACCGTTCCCTACAGTCTGCAGGAAACAGTGTCACATTATCACCGTTCCCTACAGTTTGCAGGAAACAATGTCACACTATCACCATTCCCTACAGTCTGCAGGAAACAGTGTCACACCATCACCGTTCCCTACAGTCTGCAGGAAACAGTGTCACACCATCACCGTTCCCTGCAGACTGTAGGGAACAGTGTCACACCACAACAGTTCCTTACAGTCTGCAGGGAACAGTGTCACACCATCACCGTTCCCTACAGTCTGCAGGAAACAGTGTCACACCATCACCGTTCCCTAAAATCTGCAGGAAACAGTGTCACACCATCACCGTTCCCTACAGTCTGCAGGAAACAGTGTCACACCATCACCGTTCCCTACAGTCTGCAGGGATCAGTGTCACACCATCACAGTTCCCTACAGTCTGCAGGGAACAGTGTCACACCATCACCGTTCCCTACAGTCTGCAGGAAACAGTGTCACACCATCACCGTTCCCTACAGTCTGCAGGGAACAGTGTCACACCATCACCGTTCCCTACAGTTTGCAGGAAACAGTGTCACATTATCACCGTTCCCTACAGTCTGCAGGAAACAATGTCACACTATCACCGTTCCCTACAGTCTGCAGGAAACAGTGTCACACCATCACCGTTCCCTACAGTTTGCAGGAAACAGTGTCACATTATCACCGTTCCCTACAGTCTGCAGGAAACAGTGTCACACCATCACCGTTCCCTACAGTCTGCAGGAAACAGTGTCACATTATCACCGTTCCCTACAGTCTGCAGGAAACAGTGTCACACCACCACAGTTCCTTACAGTCTGCAGGGAACAGTGTCACACCATCACCGTTCCCTACAGTCTGCAGGAAACAGTGTCACACCATCACCGTTCCCTAAAGTCTGCAGGAAACAGTGTCACACCATCACCGTTCCCTACAGTCTGCAGGAAACAGTGTCACATTATCACCGTTCCCTACAGTCTGCAGGAAACAGTGTCACACCATAACCGTTCCCTACAGTCTGCAGGAAACAGTGTCACATTATCACCGTTCCCTGCAGACTGTAGGGAACAGTGTCACACCACCACAGTTCCTTACAGTCTGCAGGGAACAGTGTCACACCATCACCGTTCCCTACAGTCTGCAGGAAACAGTGTCACACCATCACCGTTCCCTAAAGTCTGCAGGAAACAGTGTCACACCATCACCGTTCCCTACAGTCTGCAGGAAACAGTGTCACACCATCACCGTTCCCTACAGTCTGCAGGGAACAGTGTCACACCATCACCTTTCCCTACAGTCTGCAGGAAACAGTGTCACACCATCACCGTTCCCTACAGTCTGCAGGGAACAGTGTCACACCATCACCGTTCCCTGCAGACTGTAGGGAACAGTGTCACACCATCACCGTTCCCTACAATCTGCAAGGAACAGTGTCACACCATCACCGTTCCCCACAGACTGTAGGAAACAGTGTCACACCATCACCGTTCCCTACAGTCTGCAGGGAACAGTGTCACACCATCACCATTCCCTACAGACTGCAGGGAACAGTGTCACACCATCACCGTTCCTTACAGTCTGCAGGTAACAGTATCACACCATCACCGTTCCCTACAGTCTGCAGGAAAACAGTGTCACACCATCACCGTTCCCTACAGTCTGCAGGGAACAGTGTCACACCATCACCATTCCCTACAGACTGCAGGGAACAGTGTCACATCATCACTGTTCCCTACAGTCTGCAGGAAAACAGTGTCACACCATCACCATTCCCTACAGTCTGCAGGAAACAGTGTCACACCATCACCGTTCCCTACAGAGTGTAGGGAAGAGTGTCACACCATCACCGTTCCCTATAGTCTGCAGGATACAGTCTCACACCATCACCGTTCCCTACAGTCTGCAGGGAACAGTGTCACACCATCACCATTCCCTACAGACTGCAGGGAACAGTGTCACATCATCACTGTTCCCTACAGTCTGCAGGAAAACAGTGTCACACCATCACCATTCCCTACAGTCTGTAGGAAACAGTGTCACACCATCACCGTTCCCTACAGAGTGTAGGGAAGAGTGTCACACCATCACCGTTCCCTATAGTCTGCAGGATACAGTGTCACACCATCACCGTTCCCTACAGTCTGCAGGAAACAGTGTCACATCATCACCGTTCTCTACAGTCTGCAGGAAAACAGTGTCACACCATCACCGTTCCCTACAGTCTGCAGGAAACAGTGTCACACCATCACCGTTCCCTACAGTCTGCAGGGAACAGTGTCACACCATCACCGTTCCCTACAGTCTGCAGGGAACAGTGTCACACCATCACCGTTCCCTACAGTCTGCAGGGAACAGTGTCACACCATCACCATTCCATACAGTCTGCAGGATACAGTGTCACACCATCACCGTTCCCTACAGTCTGCAGGAAACAGTGTCACACCATCACCGTTCCCTGCAGACTGTAGGGAACAGTGTCACACCACAACAGTTCCTTACAGTCTGCAGGGAACAGTGTCACACCATCACCGTTCCCTACAGTCTGCAGGAAACAGTGTCACACCATCACCGTTCCCTAAAGTCTGCAGGAAACAGTGTCACACCATCACCGTTCCCTACAGTCTGCAGGAAACAGTGTCACACCATCACCGTTCCCTACAGTCTGCAGGGATCAGTGTCACACCATCACAGTTCCCTACAGTCTGCAGGGAACAGTGTCACACCATCACCGTTCCCTACAGTCTGCAGGAAACAGTGTCACACCATCACCGTTCCCTACAGTCTGCAGGGAACAGTGTCACACCATCACCGTTCCCTACAGTTTGCAGGAAACAGTGTCACATTATCACCGTTCCCTACAGTCTGCAGGAAACAATGTCACACTATCACCGTTCCCTACAGTCTGCAGGAAACAGTGTCACACCATCACCGTTCCCTACAGTTTGCAGGAAACAGTGTCACATTATCACCGTTCCCTACAGTCTGCAGGAAACAGTGTCACACCATCACCGTTCCCTACAGTCTGCAGGAAACAGTGTCACATTATCACCGTTCCCTACAGTCTGCAGGAAACAGTGTCACACCACCACAGTTCCTTACAGTCTGCAGGGAACAGTGTCACACCATCACCCTTCCCTATAGTCTGCAGGAAACAGTGTCACACCATCACCGTTCCCTAAAGTCTGCAGGAAACAGTGTCACACCATCACCGTTCCCTACAGTTTGCAGGAAACAGTGTCACATTATCACCGTTCCCTACAGTCTGCAGGAAACAGTGTCACACCATAACCGTTCCCTACAGTCTGCAGGAAACAGTGTCACATTATCACCGTTCCCTGCAGACTGTAGGGAACAGTGTCACACCACCACAGTTCCTTACAGTCTGCAGGGAACAGTGTCACACCATCACCGTTCCCTACAGTCTGCAGGAAACAGTGTCACACCATCACCGTTCCCTAAAGTCTGCAGGAAACAGTGTCACACCATCACCGTTCCCTACAGTCTGCAGGAAACAGTGTCACACCATCACCGTTCCCTACAGTCTGCAGGGAACAGTGTCACACCATCACCTTTCCCTACAGTCTGCAGGAAACAGTGTCACACCATCACCGTTCCCTACAGTCTGCAGGGAACAGTGTCACACCATCACCATTCCCTGCAGACTGTAGGGAACAGTGTCACACCATCACCGTTCCCTACAATCTGCAAGGAACAGTGTCACACCATCACCGTTCCCCACAGACTGTAGGAAACAGTGTCATACCATCACTCCCAGGCTTGACCCTTGAAAATCAGCTGTAGCTCTGAGAACACTGAGGGTACACAGGCCAGGGAATGAGTTAACAGACTGGTTTTAGTGGGTATAAGACATCTAGTGAGGGTGCTGTCTAGATACCATCCCTGGGGAGTTTATTTGAATATTTCCTACCAGGAGGAGGGAGGAGGTAGGGCCCGGATTTGCTGTGCAGACTGTTCTTGGCTGGTTTGGGAATGCCTCCTTATTTTCCCAAGAGAACAGGCAATTATGCATATTATGCAGAGGAGAAAGAGAAATGGCCATTAACTGCTGAACAGCTGAAATCTTTATTTACCAAGACTGGATAAAAAATCTTCTTGTACAAGGAAAGATGTAAAGTCCGTGTTTACGCCGTCTCCAGTCTGTTATTTTTATTCAGTTCAGGATTTTTCTGTTAACAATAGTCCTAGGACCACCATCATTACTTCATCATGTATGTCAGGGGTGTCCAGCTCCGGTCCACTGCTCAGACGATACAGTAAATAGTGAATTCATTTTATTTTTTCTAAATTATGTCTTCATTTATTTATTTACTGTCCAAGAAAGTTTCCTTTTTCCATCATAATCTATAGATAATTTGTGAGATATTAAATGGATAATGCAAGCATTTCCAATCTCACAAGATGATCTGTGCCAAGTAAAAATCAGACAACTTGAACATTCGTTAGTTCTGAATTGAAAAGTTTCATGAGGATGTTCGTCTTTCAGTGCAGATGCTAGAAACCCTGGACTGTCCTGCTGCTTCGTTTACGGTCGTCTGGATGAAGTTGGGGAGGGGAGGCTTGTTCTGAAGTCATGGACAAGCATGAGGTGCAGAAGCCTATGCTGTCCACAGTCCCATGACTGAGAAGATTGTCTGTGAGAGCAAAGGAAAAACGTGGCTTAAGCCTCCATATACAGAAAACTACCAAGTACATGTTCTTAATGCCTGGAATAGATTGTGTCTAAGAGCAACAGTAAAATCAGCTCCAACCAGTGGAACCAGCTCCCAGTCTGGAAGGCTGGCGTCCTCTGTACTTTTAAAATTAGGTCAGTGCAGGTAAAGATCATCCTTAAGTGCTGGCTCAGCTGAAACACACCTTTAGCGATGTTGCTGAAAGCTCAGCACCTTCGCTATAAAGTTCACCACAATGCTTGAAGAAAAAAGGTCATAATTTAGGCCCTAATGGCTGAGTTAGCATTTAAAATGTTAACATTTATCATCGAAAGCATCAGAGGAGTAAGAGACAACCTACTCTAAGCCAGGAAAACTGCATCAGAACAAACCACAAGACCTGTGGAGCAATTATCCTCAGACTGCAAACACTACATCAGTGATAGCAGGTACGAAACCAAAGAGTTTGATCTTATCTTATCTTGACTGAGTGGAAATGAAAGAAAGTTGGGACTACTGTTATCTAGGGATGGTGAAACCGAAGCCTCATGAAAAATTGAGTCACTCTGACACGCCTGCTGTGATTCACTGCATCGAAGTGTTGATGGGGTCTTAAAGAGCTCCACCTGCTGGCTGCCTGTGTGTATGGCCATTAAAGGAAGCGTAAACGGCTTCATTGCTCCATTGTCTCATGCAGCTCCCTGTTTCATTCTTGACTCAGTGTTTAATGAGCCCCATGTTACTGGTTTCATTTGTCAGTGTTTAAATCAGTGTTGAAAAGACGGAGAAAACGGGAGTTTATGCAACTAGGACAGTGATTGTTTGCTGTATTTATAAAGTGGTATTAAACTTCGTGGCTGGGACTCAGACCTTTTCAACTTGTCACCATGTTTGCAGAAAGCAGAGCAGGTGTGTCAGTCCTGATGATGTGGTCATGAGTGTGTGCTGAATCACATGAATACTTAAAATTTATTTTAGTACTAAGACACTTCTCAGGCGGACATCAGTGGTGTGATATGTGACCACTTCTTGAGGAGAAATGTAGAACTCCACCTGCCATCGCCCTCCCGATGGGGTGGCCTCTCAGTCTTTACACTTCTCAGTAGGATCATTTCTTCCTGTCTAACTCCATGTAGCCTGTATGATGTTCCAGGGAGCAGCTTGAGATGCAGAGATGATGTGACAAGGCCTTGGACTCATATGAGCATTTCTTCAAGGGGAACGTTGTTCATTCTGTTGGTCTAATGTACAATACCAGAACATCTGTCAGCAGTAAGCCATCAAGGCCAAATGTCACTCTGTCATTGATTTTTCTTTATTTTGAGCAAAAGAAAACACAACTTAATAACAGATAAGAGGAAAAAGTAAACGTTGCTGTAGAGTCCAAGAAGGAGCAGGATGAAGTAGAAACATATTTATTCCTCCCCCCCCCTTTATAATCATAATTGTATCTTCCTTACAGCTGTCACATTAATCCCTTAATTGTCAGTTTTCAGAAAAAAAAAATTGTAGAAAAAATAAATACAGAAAAAAATAAATACATATAGACATGTACACATGCATACTCATGCATACTCATGTACACATTTACATATATACGTACACGTGTACACATACTTAAACATGCATACCCACAAAGCAGCTACATATATACCTCTATATGTAGTCAAATACCTATCTACATGTTTATACTCACATACCATAACAGAAATTTTACTAGTAGGCACCAAATCCACTCTCTCCAAATCTGACAGTTTCTCCATTCCCATTGATGATTCTTCCATTTCCCCCTCCCCTCAGGTAAAGAGTCTGGGTGTCATCCTCGACAGCACTCTGACTTTTACATCACATATCAATGACATAACCAATGACTACTGTTACTCCCTTCTGTTCGGTCTTCCCCAAAAAACTCTTTATAGACTTCAACTGGTTCAGAATGCAGCAGCCCGGGTCATCACAAGAACAGCCTCCACCCATCACATCACCCCTGTTCTGCAGTAGCTCCACTGGCTCCCCGTCACCTACCGCATCCACTACAAAACCCTGCTGTTCACTTACAAGGCCATCCATCACCTCGCTCCTCCCTACCTTTCTGATCTCCTCCATGTCTCCATACCAGTCCGTTCCCTCAGATCCTCCTCCTCCATCCACCTCATCGTCCCCCCAACCCGCCTTGTTACCATGGGGAGCAGAGCTTTCAGCTGCTCTGCTCCTCATCTCTGGAACTCCCTCCCCCCAGACCTCTGTAACTCTGATTCAATACAACTGTTCAAATCCAAACTCAAAACACATCTGTTTAAACTGGCATCCTCACTGTAATATTTCACACTGCTTTTATTATTGTTTTATGTATCCGTTAATTATGAATGTATTTATTGATTTGTTTTACTCTTGTGTTTTATCCTGTAAGGTGACCTTGAGTGTCAAGAAAGGCGCCAACAAATAAAATGTATTATTATTATTATTATTATTATTATTATTATACCTGCATATGCACATGTTTTTAGCACATATACATGCGTCCATGCAAGTACCCATAAACATACGCCTACACTTCTGCTTACTCATTCACACGTGCATACACCCACACATACCTATACATTCACATTTATTTACAAGTATAGCTTTATGTATATATTTAGTTGTACTGGTGTTCATACTTTTTTTTCTTTATACTTTTTGGAATAACATTTCTTTGAATTTTTTCTTAAACTGGGTAATGTTTGGACATCTTCCCGAAGATTATTCCAGAATTTTACATCATGTACCGTAAGGCACATGCTTCTCATAGTTAAAATCTTCAGACATAATTAGCTCCCCCTTCACGTTTAAAAAACATTGTTTGTGGTTGGGTGGTAAATTATTTCTAGCTTATACATTATTATTGCTGTTTGTAAAAATAGATTGAGTTTTCAACTTCCAAATAGTAGATGTGTATGTTTCCTATATCCGACGTTGCATCTATCTATCTATCTATCTATCTATCTATCTATCTATCTATCTATCTATCTATCTATCTATCTATCTATCTATCTATCTATCTATCTATCTATCTATCTATCTATCTATCTATCTATCTGGTAATACTCTTGACTTGGTGCTGACCAGAAACTGCTCCACAGCCAACCTGTCCGTCACCCCGCTGCACCTCTCAGACCCCTTCCTGGTTAAATTCTCTGTCTTCCTTCCTCATGTCATTCAAGTGGCTCCAAAAATGGCGTCCTTCCGCAGAAACCTGAGATCCCTCAGACCTACACAGCTGTCTAATGAGGTTTACTCTACCCTCCCTTCCCACTCAGACTTCTCCTTACTGTCTGTTAATGAGGCTACAGAAACACTCTGCTCCTCTCTCGTCTCCTCTCTGGACAAACTCTGTCCTCTGGTGTCAAAACCAGCCAGACAAAACCGTCCCAGTCCATGGCTCACAGAGGTTCTGAGGGATCACAGAGCCGGACTCAGAGCTGCAGAAAGAAAGTGGCGCAAATCAAAAGAGCACACTGTCTGAGTACCAGCAAAAACTTGAAACTTTCACATCCAGCCTAAAGGCGGCCAAGAAAACCTTTTATCAGAACAAGATCCGCAATGCTTCCAACACACGACATGTTCATGGTGTTTAACTCTCTTCTATCTCCACCACCTGCTCAGCCTCCCACTGTGCTGACTGCAGAAATGTTTGCTTCCTACTTCACTGAAAAGGTCGCTACCATCAGTAACTAATTCACTGAGCCTGACCAACTCAGCCTTACCAAACCAGCTACTGGTGCCTCACTCTGCTCTTTCTGTTCTCTAAATGAGGACCAAGTCTCTAAACTTCTAGTCAACTCAAAACCCACAACCTGTCCTCTTGATCCTGTTCCCTCTGACATCCTGCAGAGGATTTTACCTACAATCAAAACTGCAGTAACTCATATTATCACCTCCTCTCTTAAATCCGGTGTCTTTCCTTCTGCCTTCAAGCAAGCTCGGGTTACCTGCTGTTGAAGAAACCCACACTCAACCCAGCCCAGGTTGAAAACTACTGGCCGGTCTCATTGCTTCCATTCATGTCTAAACTACTAGAGCATGCCGTCTTCAGTCAGGTCTCACAGTTCCTCCAAGACAACAACCTGTTAGATCCATATCAGTCTATCTACCACCCATCCATCCATCCATCTTGTTAACTTTGGTGGAAAATGGATGTAATTCCTGGGAATGGACATGCACCCACAAGCAGCCTGTTGAGCAGCTGGACAGAGACACAAGTTCTGGTTATATAATAAACTCACTATAAACATCTGAAATGTTCAATACGGAGTTAACTACCTTGCAAATTATAAAACACACTTATGGATTGTCCACTTCTACATTAGTGTGAATGTTCTCAGTGTTTTCAGGCTTTGCAGACTGATTTAAACTCAACAAAAGGCCGACTTGGGTGGATGGATTATTTATCTGTATGTGGGGATGTAAAGTTTTCCTGTACTGGTGCTGGAAATGTACTGGTTATACCCTGTCGTCTCCTGTTGTTTTCACCTCATCCACAGTGATTTTCTTTGTGAGAGAGATGACCTCAGAACAAACACTGGAAGCCACATGGTTAGTGTTTCCATGGTGCTGACTGACGTCACAAGGAATTGTGTTTTTTTTATTATGATAATGTATAATTATACAGCATCAGTGAAAGGTTTGGACACATTTTCCTACACTTTTGACTGGTAAGGTATATCATTCCATATATGTGCACATATATGGCTAGATATGGTTTCCTTAACTAGGCTATTACTTCTTATGAATTGGCTTGAACTTGTTGCATGTAAAGTGACGCTAAACAGAGCTGAACTGAACTTATTGTGGACAGATATTTAATGCACTAAATAAACTCCCAGGGGACAATAAGTCCAGGTTTTGTGGCAGTAGACAGACCGAGATGAGACAGTGCAGTCAGGAGGCCCCGGCTCTGAACAACCTGCCAGTCTTGCTGTAGCTGGCCCGATTTTCAGGAGTTCCACACAGTTTGTTCCGCACACTGACCCTCCTCTCTGAAAGACAAGCTGCTCAGAACACACTCATCCTGTATGCCTGCAGCCTGGGGAGAGAACTCTTCATGCTCTACTGTTTTCCTCAGAAAGCAATGCCACTTCACCTAACCGCTGGAACCGAGACCTGCGCGGTACTACTGCAAAACACCTCACGGTAGCACGGCACAGTGTACATGATCTGGAACAACAGGACAATCTGAGCCGTGTCTGCATAGGAAATTAATAATTACCTAAAGGCTACTACATGTGTGTGTAACCTGCATCAACACACACATTTCTGCTAAATCCATTTACATTTTAAATATTAAAGAGCTAACATGCTGCAGACACACTGATGTTCAGCTATGTTAGCATCTCTCTGTACCTCGCTAACATTATGTTATACAGCTGAGATTAGTGTGTTTCTGGACTCAGTCAAATTTAAACTTGGTACATGAATGTTTAAAGGCAATATGTGCATTCAGGATGTCCATCTGCTAAGGACTGAATAAACTTTGGGCAGTTACCAAGGCGTTTTAATATCAACTTCCCTGTGGTTCCGTGAAATTCATCCTCATCATGAATGTTAAATAAAACAAACAAAAAGAAAAAAGCTGATGCCTGTGGAGGGTAAAGTGTCAGGTAGCATGCAAACCCATCATTTACTAGAAATGCAACATTACCTGGCAGGTAATACTGTGTAGGTGAAAACAGCTAGATTCTGGGAAGTTTATAAATGATGAGGTACTGAAGGAAGTGTTGCTGTATGGAAGGTTTACAGGTTTTCCTGGTTTTTGCATCCTTTTCCTGCATTATGCTTGTAAAATGATAATATAGATCAGTGAGTAAAGAAAATGAAAAGAATAACTTATAGAATGACGATAAAAATAATTACATTACAAATCAATAAAAAATAAAATAAATTTCTGACATTGAAAGAATATAGTGCTGAAGAATGTGTGTGTCCCATCACAGCACTGAGACGGCATTTTAAAAGTTTTACGTGATTCTGGTGATGCTGCTATCTTAGTGCTTTTAGACCTGAGCGTGCCTTTGACACAACGGACCACCGTTTTCTTCGTTCACATCTTAATGTGTGGGTCTGTTTTTAAATGGTTCGAATCACGTCTTAGTGGTAGAAGGTTTTCAGCCAGTACTGGTGGATGTTGTTCTCCCACAGACCCTTTTTCTTGTGGAATTCCTCAAGGGTCCACCCTTGCCCTACTTTTTTTTCTCTTTATATATTTTACACGTAGGATCTATTTTTAAAAAAGAACATACTTTTTTTTAAACACTTTTATGCTGATGATACTCAGATTTATCTCCCACTCTGAAAACCAAAGAACCACTCTCCTCTGACCCTGTTAGCCTGCCTACAAGATGTTAAAAAACTGGATGGCACATCATATTTTCAAACTAAATGACGATAAAACCGAGGCATTGCTTGTTGCTTTCTCTGACCACTCCTCTACTCATCTTGGCTTCATTGCCCAGTATCTGAAAGGCTCCGTCAAAAACCTTGGGGTAGTTTGACAATAATTTAAGATCTGACTCACAAGTTAAGTCTTTTGTCAAAATTGGCTTTTTTCTCGCCACGATCAAGCCGCTCCTTTCTTTGAAAGATTCTGAGGGGTTCATGCATGCTTTTATTTTTTCTTACTTAGATTATTGCAACTCTCTTTTTAAAAGGTATAAACCGGTCTAAACCAGTCTCACCATAAACGCCTCCAGTTGGTCCAACATTTGGCTGCTGGTCTTTTAGCGGGCGCACATAACTTTGAGCACATCACCGCGATCCTTGCTTCTTTCCACCAGCTCCCCATCAAGTTGAGGATTGGTTTTAATATTTTATTGTTTTTAAATTACTTCATGGTTTAGCCCCCTCTTACTTAGATCTTTTATGCCATTACACTCTGCATAGATCCTTGAGGTCCTCAGGCTAAAGACTCGTGGTGGTCCCAGGTACAGGTTGAGCCAACAGGAAGGTCGTTCCTTTGCGGTTTACTACACTCAAACTTTGGAACGACCTCCCCCTCATCAGTGCTGCTCCTAACCGGGGCGTCTTTTAAAGTTTCTAAAGACACACTTTTATTTCCTGATGTGCAATCGTTGACTTTGTCTTATGTTGGTGTTTTTATTCTATTTGTGTTTCTCTTTTCGTATGTTGTGTGAGCGTTTCGGTGTTCTGGTCAACGCTTCCTGTTTTTAAATATGCTTTATAAATAAAGTTGCCTTGCCCTTAAATATAAAACATTAGAACATGTGACATCATAACATGTGATTGGCTACCATAACCATGTGACACTGAGGAATACACCAGGACTGGTGTTGTGATATTTCCGGTAGTATTAAATCCAGTACTTTGACTGGCAGACAAAGTATTGATTGCAGAGTATATGCCGTCCTTAGCTGTGACAGATGGCCTCGTCTTTATAAACCTGGGTCTGCTCTTCAGTGGTTGCCAGTTTTTCAGCTTTCTATGCATGTTTCAGTCAAAAGCGCAGGTTCCTGTGACCTGTGAGAAGTTTTGATGAGATATTCTTTTTTTTAATTAATTAATGTTTAATTCCCTGTTTCCTTAAAAACTCTTCATAACCCTAATCCCTCTAAATAAAAGAAGTCATCTCATGTCCATCTTGTGTGTTTCCCACTCTGGAGTGCACCTAGCATGGGTCTAAGGAAACAAATTCCTCCTGGTCACCTCCTGGTAAAGTTGTCTCTGTTATTAGGTCCTGCCTCCAAGACAAAACTGTAATGTTTAAAATGATAAATATGTTGATAACTGCAGTAACAGAAATAAGAATAATAATAAAACTGTTTTTACTCTGTGCTTTTGGTTATAGGCCGTTGAGACATGAGAGCAGCACCAACATCTAATCCAGAAAATTTAGCATCAGTTCATCTTTGAGTTCACACCAAATATTACTTTAGGTGAATTAACAATCATGCTTTGAGCTAAAATAGGCAAGTTTATTTACAGCACATGTACAAGACAATTCAAAGTGCTTTACATAACACAGCGGGGTGCAGGAAGCAACAAGTGATTAAAAAAATTTAAAAGAATTAAAAGAAATTTGGAAGTTGCCAGGAATCCACTCACCTATTCACCTCCTGTATATGGTGTTGCTTCTGTAAAGTTATAATTCAGTAGAACCAAAATAAATCATCCTCCCACAGCAATAGAATAAAAAGAGACATTTTTAAGCAGATTTAGCATAACTTGGGGGAAGAAATAGAAAGCTTTTATCAGCTATCCACTGCTGAGGTAAAATCATTGTTAGCTTACAGAATAAAACTCTGAATTAAATATTTATTCTTGAATGATTTTACAACTAATGCACTTTAACTTTAGATGAAATAATCATCTGTGGTTTTTATAGTGTTTAACATTGAGGTATGTCTCATATGGAACGAAAGAGCTGAAATAAAGAATATAAGGATTCAAGGATTCAAGGATTCAAAGCGTTTATTGTCACATGCACAGTAAGGAAACAGGTTTCCCTGTACAGTGAAATTCTTACTTTGCCGTCCACACTGAATGCCATAAATATTCAAAGTATATAGAAAAGACTAATTTAAGAAGAGCATGCAAAAGAGTAAACATAAATATAAACTATAGGTAAAATATAAGTAAGTAAAGTAATCTATGTACATAATGTGCAGCGTGCTACATAAACTGTGCAACATTCAGCATTGAATGAGTAATTGTGCAAAAAAAGAACTGTCATGAGGTAGACAGTATGATTCATGTGCAAATACTGAATAATAATAAAAAGGTGCATTGATAGTGTAAACAGTCAGTATGTGTAAATGTACAGTCCAGTGTTACAGACTCCAGTCTGCTCTTAACTGTTAAGGAATCTGATGGCTGAGGGAAAGAAAGAGTTTCTGAGTCTGCTAGTCCTGCATTTCACACTCCTGTACCTCCGGCCTGAGGGGAGGAGAGTGAACAGTCCATGTTGAGGGTGGGTGGGGTCTTTGATGATGGAGGCAGCTCTCCTGTGGTGGTAGATGCTCTGCAGAGAGGGAAGGGGAGTCCTGGTGATCTTAGATGCAGTCTTCACCACTCTCTGCAGGCGTTTGCGGTCCGTGACAGTAGAGCTGCCGTACCACACGGTGATGCAGCTGGTCAGGATTGACTCAACGAGGCAGCTGTAAAAGTTGCTGAGGACCTTTGGTGACATGCCGAACTTCCTCAGCCTCCTCAGGAAGTACAGCTGCTGCTGAGCCTTCTTCACCAGCTGTGTGGTGTGGATGAGTACTACTCAGTTGCTTGCAGCCTGAATTCAGCAGCGTCTGTGGAGGCCTGTTAACGTTCTGCTGACTGAGGATTTTATCTGGTTTTAACGGTTTTAACGGTTTTTTATATCGTTTTAACTTTTTACCAGTCGAACGTTTAGCTCCCTTTTTACGGTGGAGAAGGATTGTTTTTAATTTTAACCAGCGAGTTCCTCGCTTTTTACTGTCAGCCGCCGACTGACAGCGTGGGAACGCTGCTGTCAACAAACCCCAGCCACTGCTAGCTATCGGTTTGAGATGGCTACCCTTCCGGATAACTGCTTGGAACCAAAAGACAAACTGATCACTAACCTGAGGGAAGATATCCGGAAGCTATCAGAAGAGCTGAGGTCCAAGAGTGAAATACTTAACTCTCTGCTGGATGTGGCCCACCAGCAGTCACTGTGCATAGCCTCGCTGAAATCGGCATTTCAGGACACCGTGCCATGGGATCTCGTTACCTCTCCCCGGCCTTCATCCAGCTCCACACCTAAAAGATCGCCACTCTGGTCCGAGGTAACATGCCGCACCAAGAAAACATCCGCCCTGGTTTTATCAAACCGCTTCGAGGTCCTGTCGGCACCGCCTCCTGACGAAGGGATGATATCCAGCTGCGCTGTCGGTCCGGAGCCGACCAACACTGCACCAGCCACCGGCTCTGCGCAGACCAAGGTGCCCGGTTCCCGGCGGTCATCCCGGGGCTCATCCTCCACAAAGCGGCGACAGCTCCTTAGAGCCGCGGTAAAGGAAAACGCCGCGTCTCGCCGCAGCCCCGCCCGGAAACACCCTGCCAGGGAAGGAGCTTCGTCTCCGCCGTCTGCTGCCTCTGATACCGCCGTGGTCTCTCCTCCTTTGGCTGCCGCCGCAGAGGCTCCCATGTTGGCTGCTGGTGCCGTGGATCCTGTGAGGCTGCCGGCTGGAGCTGGTCCTCGCGTGCTCGTCCTTGGTGACTCCATCGTTCGAAACATCCGCATGAACAGGTGCCACACATCCTCCCACTCAGGTGCAACAGTCAATGACATCTTCAACTCTGCCCACCAACTGACTCATAAACATCCCACAGCCTCAACTCTGGTAATACATGCAGGTACAAACGATCTCAAGTTCCAACAGTCAGAAACTTTGAAGGCAGATTTTATCAACCTCATCCACAACATCCAACAGCTAAATACACAGTGCATCATTTCTGGACCACTACCCTCACCACGTTTTGGAGACATTAAGTTCAGCCGAATTCGTCAACTCCACATCTGGTTAAAACATTACTGTCACTCCATTAATATCCCATACATTGATAATTTCACCACCTTTCTCAATAGACCGTACCTCTTCCAATCAGAGGGCCTTCACCTCAACTATGCAGGTTCTCAACTCCTTGCTCTGAACATTAATCTCACCCTTCAATCCTGCAAAGCTCTTTCAGACTGACAATCCGGTCAGAACACATCCTTTCCAGTTAACACCGTCTCTGTTACCCATCATATTCCAGTACACATCACCAGTAGAAATTATCAACATTCCCATTTACATTTTCGTAGCTCTGACAGATGTCTCCGTCATATACAAACAACTTCTGTATTAGATCCATCATCAACAACCCCAAAATTGGACTTACCTACAACTTTTAGAATGGCTCTTTTAAATGTAAGATCATTATCAAATAAATCTTTTATTATTAATGATCTGATTTTAGATAATAACATTGACTGTCTCTTTTTGACAGAAACTTGGCTTGGCGCTGATGCATCAGTTATTCTCACCGAGGCTTCCCCACCAAATTTTAATTTTTTATTTTCTATCAGGGGAGGTAAGAGGGGTGGTGGAACAGCTTCAATTGCTCAACGGTCATTATCCGCACAACCAATAATACTGACAAACTATTCTTCATTTGAGCATCATTCCTTTGTTTTTAGCAATCCGCCTATTTTAGCTATAACAGTTTATAGACCACCAAATCCTCCCTCTGGTTTTATTCAAGAATTTTCTGAGTTCTTATCTACCATACATATCAAATACAACAAGATTTTAATAACTGGTGATTTTAACCTACACATCGACAATAGTGGTAATCCCCATACCAGTGAATTTTTAAACCTTTTAAATAATATGGATTTTAAGCAGTACGTCACACAGTGTACACACAACAGGGGACACACCCTGGACTTGGTCATAACCTACGGCCTGTCCACTGGTGTGTCCTCTGTTGTTGACCTGGCTGTGTCAGACCACTACTGTGTATTTTTTAACATCACCAGTTTTAGCAAGCGGCAGGCCCCGGTGAGAACTGTGAGGAAACGGTATATTAATTCTGAAGTGGCTGCAAATTTTATTGACATTTTAAATCGAACTCCTGCTCAGATTTTATCTGCATCATGTGATTTTACTGTAGATAATTTTAACAGAAGACTGGCATCTGCCATTGACTCAGTAGCTCCACTTAAAACAAAAACATTAAAAACACAATCAAAAACTCCATGGAGAAATGAAGAAATTAGAAAATTGAAAAAAGGCTGCAGGAGAGCTGAAAGAAAATGGAGAAAAACCAAACTCACAATACATTATGAAATCTTACGTGAACAACTCAAAAATTACAATAAAACTGTTAAAGAGGCAAGAACACAATACTTCTCAAACCTAATTACAGATAACAAAAACAACCCCCAATTCCTTTTTAAAACCATCGACCTTTTAATAAATATTGGGGGTAACAAGTCCACCATGTCGCCATCAGCCAACGCATGTGAGAACTTTGCATGTCACTTCGGAAGTAAAATCAATGCTATTAGATCCAGTCTTGTATCACAACAAAATTTTAGTTTTAACAGATCTGAAGCATTGTTTTTAGCCAAAGAAACACTGGAGAGTTTTGTCCTGGTTGATGCAGAGATGCTTGGTCGAGTTTTCTCCCAGCTAAACCCAACAACCTGCCTTTTAGACCCCATTCCCACATCTCTTTTAAAAACATTTTATGGTTTCTTCGAGTCTGAGCTTTTAAAAATTGTAAACTGCTCTCTTCAGACAGGTGTCTTCCCATCTGCCTGTAAAACAGCTGTGGTGCGGCCTCTTCTGAAGAAGAGTAATTTAGACTGCAACATCCTTGACAACTACAGACCTGTATCCAATCTACCATTTTTAAGTAAAATTATAGAAAAGGTTGTTTATACTCAATTACATGGGTTTTTAAACAAACACAACATTTTAGAAAAGTATCAGTCTGGTTTTAGGACAAACCACAGTACCGAGACGGCCCTTTTAAAGATTGTCAGTGACCTTAGACGTAATTTGGACTCTCAGAAACTTAATGTCCTGGTGCTACTTGATCTTAGTGCTGCTTTTGATACAGTGGACCACCAGATTTTATTAGACAGACTGAGAAGTCTGGTGGGCCTCTCAGGTACTGTTCTTAACTGGTTTTACTCCTATCTGGCTGATCGAAAGTTCTTGGTGAGTATGGATACATGCTCTTCAGGAATCTATGACATAAAATGTGGGGTTCCCCAAGGCTCAATTTTAGGCCCAATACTTTTTAATCTTTACATGTTGCCACTTGGGGACGTCATCAGGAGACACGGCATTGACTTTCACAGCTATGCTGATGATACACAGCTTTACATCGCCGTGTGTCCTGATGACCTAGAGCCAGTTAACACCCTTTTAAACTGCATTTTAGACATAAAGTCATGGATGGCAGTGAATTTCTTGCAGCTCAACCAGGACAAGACTGAGGTTTTAGTCATCGGTCCTGAAGACAAGAGAGAGATAATTTCCTGCAGACTGAAAAACTTCAAACCCTCTCAGTGTGTGAGAAATCTGGGTGTCCTTTTCGACTCTGAGCTGAATTTTATTTCACACATCAGAAATGTCACAAAGACAGGCTTTTATCATCTTAAAAACATCGCCAGAGTTCGCCCATTTCTCTCTCTTGCCAGCACGGAGGTGCTAATGCATGCTTTTATTTCCAGCAGGCTAGATTATTGTAATGCCCTGCTCTCTGGTCTTCCCAAAAAGTCTATTTCTAGTTTACAGTTACTGCAAAACTCGGCAGCACGAGTTCTGACGAGGACCGAGGGGCGGGAACACATTACACCGGTTTTAAAATCGCTGCATTGGCTCCCCGTGTGCTTCAGGATTGATTTTAAGGTTCTCTTACTTGTTTATAAATGTCGTAATGGTCTTGGGCCTTCTTATTTATCTGACTTGTTTTCAAATTATGAGCCCTCGCGGACCCTGAGGTCCTCTGGTACCGGCCTTTTAACTATTCCCAAAGTTAGATCTAAAACACACGGTGAGGCCTCGTTTCATCATTTTGGTCCTCAACTGTGGAACAGCCTGCCAGAGAGCCTCAGGGCTGCAGAGACTGTTGATGTTTTTAAGAAGAGGCTCAAGACCTTCCTTTTTAGTTTAGCCTTTTGATTTGACTTTATTCATTTTCTGTTATTTATCTCATCTTATCTTATCTTATCTGTCTCATTTATCTATTTTATTTTATTATATTTTATTATAGCTTCTTAACTGTTTCCCTATTTTATCGTTGTTTTAACTGTTTTAACATTTTTAACATTTTTAACTCCAGTGTTTCTTTATGGGGATCCTAAACTCTGGGAGTCAAGCCTGCTTCGTCTGCCCTCTGCAAACATGGCTTGACTGGCTCCTGGTGTAAATGGGTCCCCAAAAATGCCGTTTCCTCACAGCAGCGCCAAGCCAAAGACAGATATTAAGAGTTTGTGTGTGTGTGTGTGTGTGTGTGTGTGGATGGGTGAGGGGGGGGTGGGGGGCGGGGGGTGGGAGGTGTTTAATCTGTCACATAACTGGGTGTGTAAAGGGCTTATTGTTTTTGTTCTGTGATTTTCTTTTTTTTCATTTTAATATGCATTTATACTATGTAAAGCACTTTGTGTTGCCTTTGCATGAAAAGCGCTTTATAAATAAAATTTGATTTGATTTGATTTGATTTGAAGTGTCCAGGTGAGGTTCTCACTGATGTGGACCCCCAGATATTTGAAGCTGCTTACCCTCTCCACTTCCAGCCCGCAGATAAGCAGTGGATGATGAGGGTTCCTCTCCTTCCTCATGTCCACTATCATCTCCTTGGTCTTGTCTGTGTTGAGGGTGAGATTGTTGTCCTCACACCACGTCACCAGAGAGGCCACCTCCCTCCTGTAGGCTGCTTCGTCCCCACCTGTGATGCATCCTATCACAGCGGTGTCGTCTGCAAACTTCAGGATGATGTTGTCCTTGTGGGAGGCTGCACAGTCGTGGGTGAACAGGGTGTAGAGGATGGGACTGAGAACACACCCCTGTGGTGTGCCAACGTTTGTGATGATACTGGCTGAGGTTCTGTTCCCTATCCTGACAGACTGAGGTCTGCCAGTCATTTAGCATTGTCATTTATAAATGCCATTCACAGGGATCTTAAGTGGGATACATTAAACCATCAATTTGCATTAATCAGCTTTGTTGAAGAGGGTATTAAAAGCTTAGTTTAAGTGACGTTTCTACATATATTGCTGTAGTCAGGGGTCTGGATTCTTGGCTCTTTATAAAGAGTCATATTTTTCTGACAACCACAATACATCTTTATTTCTCCACCATAAAGGAGCCCAGTAGTGACTGAGAGTTTAAAGGGGCCCTGAATGCAACACTGAGTTTCCCACGCATCATTTAAATTAAAGCAGGAATTATTTGTTTTATTTTGACTTGATCAAATGTCAGAGGACGACCACTGTTACCATTTCTTCTTAAACGAACAGATTATGTGTGTAGACTTGATGATCAAATCTATGTGATGGCTGCAAAGAAACTTTCTGGAAACTCATAAATATCAGCTGGACTGATCTCCTTTCTTTCCTGAAGGATGCTCAAGAGTTTCCTCTCCTAAAGGAAGTAATGAAGGAAACACTGAAGGCCCTTTCACAGTGTTTGGAGAGTTTAAACAGCCCTTATCATAGCAGCTACTCAGATGCCTCCAAGTTATCCTGTTACAGTTCCTGTAAAAGCCCTTCTTCTGCAGTGTACTAGTCGATGCTGAGTGATCAGGATGAAAGCAGGATGAAAGCGTGCAACAGGGTTTTAATTCAGACCAGTTTGAATGTCTGCTGGGAAAGATGCTAACGGCTGACGTCTGCAAAGCTCTGCGTCGGTCAGCAGAGGAACGAAAATAATCTGTAAACCCAAACTCAGGGTTAATAAACACGCCAGTGTATTCACGGTATACGGTCTGAACACATATCCCGGATTTATCTGGTAAATTACGTGTTGGAGCGAGGGAGCTGTCAGTCAGTATGTGCAGCTGCAGAAAGTTGTTTTTGGTCACAGCAGAGCCCTCGATAAACTCAGAGTCGCGACATCTGTTGACTTCGCTGTAAGAGCGGTCACATGTGTCATGGAGCCTCCAAACAAAGCTTGAGCCGCTAGACTACTACGGAACAGATGCAGCGAGCGGATTACTGAGGGTGAAAACTAAATATATTTTACATATTTAACATTTTATTGCTGCACATGTTTGTCACTGAATACATTATTATGTTCAGGTTCATTTAAGTGATGATCAAGTCATGTTTGACAATAGATTAAATAAGAGTAAACAGCACAATAATTTCTGACATTTTTAGAGGGATAAATTCATCTCAACCAACAAGCTAGCATTTATTAAAGACATGATGGTCCTCATTAGCCTCTATATTTCTTACTGCTAACCGTCCTTACAATTCACTTTAGTAAGGTTAAATGATCAGCTTGTTAGGACTTATTTTCATCTATTAAAGCCAGCCGTGTGGTAGCATGTGTCCCAGCAGTATGGACTTAAAGTCAAAAACACAATGCAGACAACACCGAAGATCCTCTTCAGACAGACTCTGTCTCAGCTGCATTTCAGTGGTTTGTATTTAAAAGTTCAAATCTGCACCATCCCTCTTAAGCTGGATTTTTTTTTAAATTGATCATGCTTAGTTTATATTCTTCCCTTTGTCGTTTTATTTCAAATTATGCTTTATATTCTTGTTTTTAATGTCTTTGTAAAGTCATTTGAGTCACCATGTTGTTAAATTGTACTGTACAAATAAAGTTGCTTTGCTCTGAATGAAAGTTAAACCTTTTAAAAAAAAACAAAAAACTTTTATTGACATAAGACAATAAAGTAAATAAACCAGTTTCAGGTTGCATAATGAAATTATAAAAATAAACCTTGGGGAAGGAAAAATGACAAACTGATGGATGTCAGTGTTCCTGCCTGCTGCTGCTGAATAAAGATTTTTTTAAATGACAGTAATGGCTAAATTAGCTACAGAACATAAATGTAGAACAGCTGTAACATGAGCTGATATCAATGAGTGTTACCAGATAAATCAACAAGTATGTGTGAAAAAGTAATGAAGCGTAAAGAAGGAAGATAAAACAGTGACAGTGACAGTGAGTGAATAGAGATGCACAGGGAATCGGTGAAATATAAGTTAGTTAGGAATAAATTTAGGTGATTATTATGCAGTTATTGGTGGAACATGGAAAGTAAAAGGGGACAAGGCAGTTTTAATAAATATTTAAACACTTTAAACTAAATTTAATGGAGAAAACCCAGTAAGCTTTGGATAGCTCTGATTTTCTATTATATGTAATGTTATATAACATTTTACAGACAAGATAACAATCATGGTGAACCGTGCAGCATTTGGATGCTCCAACCAGTCTGTGTCATGATCGGTGGGAGAACCCAAGGAGAGGAACACACGGTTAGTCAGTGATGAGTGTTTATTTACAATAGAATGTGCACGCAGGTGAATCCCGTGAGACGTGAAGCTGGCAGGCAGGCAGGCAGGCAGGACGAGGAACAGGTTTGCAGGCAGGCAGGCAGGCAGGGTGAGGGACAGGCAGGCAGGCAGCACAGGTCTGGTAGAGGGTTCAGGGTGAGGAGCTTCAAACAGAACAAGAATACGGTTAGTATAAAAGATTCAGGACGTAAGACTGGGATTAGTGCCGAGCTGGTTACCACAAGAGCAGTACGATCCAGCGAAGACTAGACGTAGTCCAGGAGTCTTTATGCTTGTCCTCTAATGAGCCAGAAAGTGCTGCAGCTGTGTAGCCCAGATTGAGAGCGCCGCCTCTCCTCCAGATTAGGTAAGGGACGGAAGTCCAGCAGGATGCTGACAGTGCCCCCCCCTCAAGGAGAGCCTCCAGGCGAGCCACCCCCACAAGCCCGATGGAAAGCCCAGACAAGACCAGGATCCAGGATGAAGGACCGGGGGATCCAGGAGCGCTCCTCGGGCCCATAACCCTCCCAGTCCACCAGGTACTGAAAACCCCGGCCACGGCGCCGCACGTCCAGGATGCGACGGACAGTAAAGGCCGGACCACCAGCAACGACCCGGGCGGGAGGAGGGGGCCTGGAAGGAGGGACCAAAGGACTGGAAAAAAAAGGTTTAACGCGGGAGACATGGAAAACCGGATGAACCCGCATAGCACGGGGCAGACGAAGTTTAACCACAGCGAGGTTGATGACCTCCAGGATCTCAAAAGGCCCCAGGAACCGGGGAGCCAGTTTGCGGGACTCAGTCCGGAGAGGGATGTCCTTGGAGGACAGCCAGACCTTTTGACCAGGCGCATAAGCGGGAGCGGGACGCCGGCGCCGGTCAGCCCACCGGCGATTCCTGGCAGCCGTACGCTCCAGCGCGACCCGGGTAGACCGCCACAGCCGTCGACACCGCCCCAGATGGCGCTGAACGGACGGCACAGCCAGCTCAGCCTCTTGTTCCGGGAACAATGGGGGCTGGTACCCCAGGGACGCCTCCAACGGGGACAGACCTGTAGCAGCAGAAACGTGAGAATTGTGGGCGTACTCCACCCAACAGAGATGGGAACTCCAGGTGGTAGGGTTGGCAGCAGCCACACAACGCAAGGCGGACCCCAGTTCCTGATTCAGCCGTTCCGCCTGGCCGTTGGTCTGGGGGTGAAATCCGGAACTAAGGCTGACCGTAGCACCCAGGGCGGAGCAGAAGGCTTTCCACACGTGAGAAACAAATTGGGGCCCACGGTCCGAGACTATGTCCGCAGGTAGGCCATGGAGACGGAAGACCTGCTGGGACATAATCTCGGCCGTCTCAAAAGCCGTAGGCAATTTAGGCAGGGCCACGAAGTGTGCCGCCTTGGAGAACTGGTCTACAACCGTCAGGATGGTGGTGTTTCCCTGAGACGGCGGTAGACCCGTGACAAAGTCCAGGGCTATGTGGGACCAGGGTCGTCCGGGGACAGGGAGCGGGCGAAGCAGCCCCGCCGAGACCTGAGAGGAGGTTTTCCCCCGTGCGCAGACGGGACAGGCTGCAACGTATTCCCGGACGTCCTTCGTCAGCGTAGGCCACCAGAAACGCCTCCGGATGAGGGCCGATGTCCGAGCCACCCCCGGATGACAAGCGTCACGGGAGGAGTGACCCCACTGGATGACCTGAGACCGAGCAACATCCAGAACGAACAGCCTGTTGGGAGGACCGGTACCTGGATCAGGCTGAGCGCGTTGCGCATCGCGGACGTTCTGCTCCACCTCCCAGGTTATGGCAGCAATGATGCAGGAAGCGGGAAGAATAGGTCCTGGGTCGGAGGAGGGATCCTCGGAACCGAACTGTCGGGACAGGGCGTCTGGCTTAACGTTTTTGGATCCGGGTCTGTAGGTGAGAGAGAGGTTAAAGCGACCAAAGAACAACGCCCACCTGGCTTGCCTGGAGTTCAGGCGTTTGGCGGTCCGTATGTATTCAAGGTTTTTGTGATCGGTCCAAACAATGAATGGCTGTGCTGCCCCCTCCAGCCAGTGGCGCCATTCCTCCAAGGCCAGTTTGACTGCCAATAACTCTCTTTCTCCGACATCATAGTTCTTCTCCGCCGGGGAGAGGCGCCGGGAGAAGAACGCGCAGGGGTGGAGGATGCCCGACTGTTCAGTTCGCTGGGACAGAACAGCTCCCACTCCAGTGTCGGAGGCGTCCACCTCCACCACAAACTGACGTGACGGATCTGGATGGGTGAGCACCGGAGCGGACGTGAACCGAGTCTTGAGCTCCAGGAATGCTGCCTCCGCCTGCTCAGACCAAAGAAAAGGACGTTTAGGGGATGTTAGTTGCGTGAGAGGAGCTGCTACCTGACTGAAGTTCTGTATGAAGCGCCGGTAGAAGTTGGCAAATCCTAGAAAACGTTGCAACTTCTTTACGGTGTCCGGTTTCGGCCACTCCTGCACCGCCTTAACCTTCTCAGGATCGGTCCCCATCCGCCCGCTCGTGAAAATGTATCCGAGAAAACCGATGGTGTCTGAATGGAATTGACACTTCTCCGCTTTCACATAAAGCCGGTTCTCCAGCAGCCTCCGCAGCACCCGTCTGACGTGAACCCTATGCGTCTCCAGATCCTGGGAATAGATTAGAATGTCATCAAGATAAACAAAAACAAACTGGTCAACGAAATCACGGAGGACGTCATTGACCAGAGCCTGAAAAACAGCAGGGGCATTGGTTAAGCCAAAAGGCATCACCAGATATTCGTAATGTCCTAAAGGAGTCTTAAACGCTGTTTTCCACTCATCCCCCTCCTTAACTCGGACCAGGTAGTAGGCGTTGCGGAGATCAAGCTTTGTGAACACGGTGGACCCCACCAGGGCATCGAAGGCTGAGTCGATGCGAGGCAGGGGGTACTTGTTGCGGATGGTGATGTCGTTGAGACCCCGATAGTCCACGCAGGGGCGCAGTGATTTATCTTTCTTAGACACGAAGAAAAACCCTGCAGCCAGTGGGGAGGAAGATGGTCTAATGATGCCGGCCTGCAAAGATTCCTGAATGTATGTATTTAGGGCCTCTCTCTCAGGTCTGGAGATGTTATACAGGCGGCTATTGGGCAAAGTGGACCCCGGTAATAAGTCGATGGCTATGTCATATGGCCGATGAGGGGGAAGAGAAGTGGCCTTGAGTTTACTGAAGACGCCAGCCAGGTCATGATAATCCTCAGGCACGGAGGATAGATCCGGAGCTTCTTCAGGAGATTCGGGTCCCCTGGTGGTGGGCAACGCAGAACGCAGACATGACTGATGACACCCGTCACTCCAACCGGATATTGTTCCGGTCTCCCAGTCGATATGTGGGTTATGGCGAGCCAACCAGGGGTGCCCCAGAACCAGGGGGGAATCGGGAGCAGATATTAGCTTCAATTCAATCAGTTCTGTATGGTTTCCTGACAGTGTTAATTGGACCGGAACAGTGGAGTGTGTAACTTGAGCTAGTATTCGACCATCGAGGGCGTTGGCTGTTATGGGATGTGGTAGCAGGACTAGTGGGATGTGGGCCTCCTTTGCCAGGTCAATATCCAGAAAACTGTCCTCGGCCCCGGAATCTAATAGGGCAGGGACAGTTAGAGATTGATTTGCACATATTATTGTTGCTGGTATCTGTGTTTTAGTTGGTAACCTGGTTGGGTGGCTTGTTTGATCCGTCAGGACACCAACCCTTACTGACGGATATTCTCTTTTGGGCGCACAGGACAGGATACACGGAAGTGCCCGGCTTCTCCACAGTACAAGCAAACCCCGGCCTGCAGCCGTCTCAGTCGTTCAGCCGGCGTTAAGTGAGCTCGTCCCACCTGCATAGGCTCCTCGGTCGAGAGAAACGAAGCCGTAGGTTCCTGGATCAACCGGGGTGCAGTTGTTGTACCGCCTCTCGAACCGAGGGTCGACCGGGACCCCTCTCTATCCCGGCGTCTCTCGCGTAGGCGGTTGTCCAATCGGATGGTCGTCTCGGTCAATTCATCCAGGTCTTCCGGAAGATCTCGGACTGCCAGTTCGTCCTTTAACACATCTGCCAAACAATGAACAAAGTGGTCTGTTAATGCGGCTGAATTCCAGCCTGAATCAGCTGCCAGAGTCCGAAATTCGACGGAGAATTCCGCCACACTCAAAGCGCCCTGCTTCAGCGTCATGAGGCGTTTGGATGCCTCCCGACCACGCACAGGATCATCGAATACTTTCATTAGCTCACGGGCGAAGCTGGTGTAAGTGAGTGTGTGAAGGGGCGTGCTTACCAGGAAGGCTTCTGCCCAGGTTAGCGCTCTTGCTGTCAGCAACCCTACAATGAATGAGACTCTTGACCTATCATCCGTGTATGTGGATGGCTTCTGCTCGAAAACCAAAGAGCACTGAAGAAGGAACCCTCTGCACTTGCCCAGCTCTCCTGCGAAAGGTTTAGGATCTGGAATATGAACCTCCCGGATTGCCGTCGGTGGCGGGTGCACGGGACCTGGCGGTGGAGCTGCAGAGGCGGAAAACTGGGAGAGCTGGGTTAGAACGTCTGACAGTCTGGAGGTGATGTCGTTCAGCTGACCTTGTAATGCCTGGTGGCTATTGCTGAGTGACCGGAGAGCCTGGGAATGTTGGCCGAGCAGGTTCCCTTGGGAGGATACAGCGAAGAATAAGTCATCAGAGGCTTCAGGCTTGCCAGAGCCGGCGGAGGCTGCTCCTACTGGGTCCATGTTGAGGCTGGATCGTTCTGTCATGATCGGTGGGAGAACCCAAGGAGAGGAACACACGGTTAGTCAGTGATGAGTGTTTATTTACAATAGAATGTGCACGCAGGTGAATCCCGTGAGACGTGAAGCTGGCAGGCAGGCAGGCAGGCAGGACGAGGAACAGGTTTGCAGGCAGGCAGGCAGGCAGGGTGAGGGACAGGCAGGCAGGCAGCACAGGTCTGGTAGAGGGTTCAGGGTGAGGAGCTTCAAACAGAACAAGAATACGGTTAGTATAAAAGATTCAGGACGTAAGACTGGGATTAGTGCCGAGCTGGTTACCACAAGAGCAGTACGATCCAGCGAAGACTAGACGTAGTCCAGGAGTCTTTATGCTTGTCCTCTAATGAGCCAGAAAGTGCTGCAGCTGTGTAGCCCAGATTGAGAGTGCCGCCTCTCCTCCAGATTAGGTAAGGGACGGAAGTCCAGCAGGATGCTGACAGTCTGAGAGGAGCCTTCCAATGTATGGATTCCCGAGGGACCCAGAACGGAGGAAGAGGTGGCTTGTAACAGTCAGCAGGAAGGATTTTAATATAGCTGCATGAATAAGAAACAATAAGAAACTGTGGAGGTACATTAGGTCCAAGTGCTTCATGTCAAATCAATAAGCTTCTTTACAGGAACACTTCGATGAAAACCAGTTCATCTGCACACGGAGAGGTGGATTAAAGCTGAGACCTGATGCCGTTCCAACCATCTTCCAGCATCGTCCAGCACCAAGGAGGAGGAAAAGGCCAGCGAGGAAGAGGAAAAGGCCAGCGAGGAGGAGGAAAAGGCCAGCGAGGAGGAGGAAAAGGCCAGCGAGGAAGAGGAAAAGGCCAGCGAGGAGAAGGAAAAGGCCAGCGAGGAGGATAGGAGTATATTGTAAACCACGTTCTGGTCTGATAAAACTGAACACATTTCACCTTTCAAGGCTAACCTGTATTCCTAATTAGAAGATTCAAGTTTGACACTCTCAGGCTTCAGTAATGTACACAAAGGGATCCGACAGAATTACTGACAAACTCCAATTTTTGCCATTGCAAACACTTTGATATGGGTTTTGACACATCCCTTGAATTTCTTTAGCGTTCTCTCTAAGTGTAGTGTACCCATAAATAAGGGGTTATACTATGTAGAAATAGCATATGCAAGAGCAATAATATCTGGTTCTTTTTCTAGAGTCGGAGGGACACAGTGAGGTGGGGAGGTACAGCGAGACAGGGGCAGAAAATACCCTGATTGTAGGGACAAGTCAGCCAGCGCCGCCTGTGCAAGAGCCAGACCAGGAGGTTGAATATCTGAGGAACCTATTGAAAAGGGAGAGATATTTGAGGAAAAAAGCAGAAAGAAACATGACCCAACAAAAAAGAATAAATTTTAGGCTGAAAAGGACAAATGTCTTCAAATGAAATTTCATTCCATACTCAGGAACCAAATTCAAGCCTTAATGACAAAGAAACAGGGGAATTCACAGGGAAATGAAACAACTAAAAAGGGCATAAAACTGCAGTTTGCTGCTGGCCAACAGATATAAAACCACACAGACATTCCAACCTTACAGCGGAGGATGCAACATATCAAGCTAGAGCCAGGAGTACTGGGTGAGGAGTTTGACACGCTAAATCTTAAGGCAGCTGGCATGAATACACTGGAGAAGGAGTGTGTTCCTACCCTGGATGAGGTGGCAGTAAGTGAGGGAGTGGAGCTGCACATGGGCACTGGCAAACTGTTTGGGGATGTGACTCTGCCAGGGCACACCGGGAAGGCTACCAATGTCTGTGTGTTTATGCTGGCTGGCATATCCACAAGTAGAAAGCAGATAGTTGCACTGGAAACTCCACAGATGACAGTGCCTATCAGCCCGTCATTATTTCTATTGTGGAGGCGGCAGCTTCTGCTGGACTTCATGTAGCATCTGTCACATGTTTAGTTTAGTTTAGTTTATTTGTTCTGCACATATCACATGGGATATAGTACAAGGAGGGGAACGAAACCCAGCAAGGGTTTATACAGAGTTCCACTCCTGTTACAAATTATATTTGAATGGCACGCAGACAAAACAAGGAACTTATGAAATATAGGAAAACAAAAATACTAGTTAAGGAGAGCAAGGTTAGCTGAAGAAAGACATATGATTACAGTAGTTGAAGAAGTACACGGAGGTAAGAGAAAAACAAACAATGAAAAAAAAGACAAATTAATAAGGAATTAGCATAGTAAACAAATAATCACAAGAAATAAATGTATTTACAAGTGAGCAAGCAACATACGGATAATAGCTGAGAATTTCAGGAGGTAATTAGATCGAGAGGGATAGTTATCACAAGCAGACTAGATATTCTTTCAACTGCCGTCGGAAGACAATCGGAGAGGATACAGATCTCAAAGTTAAACTTAATTCACTCCAGAGCTGGGGGCCTCTAAAACTGAGGTCATTTTGATGACCAGAGGTTCTTGAGAAAGGAAGGACTAAATTAATTTGTCTGTGTCTTGTTTGATGAGAATGAACGTCAGAAATAAAATAAAAGAAGTTATGTAATGTAGCTGGGAGATCATCCCTCTTATAAATAAACTTATGAATGAACGTACAAATTTGAAAAATACTGACTTTTCCAATAGGTAAAATGGAGTATTTAATAAATAAAGGTGCAGAAGGTGCGTATTTAGTAGAGTTAGAGATCATCCGTAAGAACTTCTTCTGGATTTTGAGGATTCTATCAAGATGAGTGGGATGAGTCGCTCCCCAGACTATATTACAGTAATTTATGAATGGGAACAAAAAACTATAGTATAGGGTTAGATGTGCTGAGGAGTGAATCAAGGGATAAACAAGTCTTAAAATATTTAGCATCTTAGAAGATCTTGAGCAAACCAGATCAACATGTTTAGACCAGGTTAGCCCCTCATCTATCAGAACACCCAGGAATTTGATAGAAGCTACTTGTGTAACTACAGCTCTGTTAATTTCTATGTGAGCATGTTCTTTTGCATAAAATTTGTTGATGTTGTGAAAGACGATAAAGTTGCATTTTTTAACATTGAGGGTTAGCTTGTTGGTTTGAAACCATACAGATAAAATAGATAGCTCATCATTAACAAGTTTAATCAGGGTGTCAAAGTCCTCATGTACTGCTATGAGATTAGTGTCATCAGCAAATAAAATGGGAAAAAAATGTTCGCAGGAAATAGGTAAATCATTTATATAAATTAAAAACAATAATGGACCCAAAATAGAACCCTGAGGAACCCCAAAAGGAATAGTTAAACTTTCTGAAGAATGACCATTGAAGTATACAAATTGTTCTCTATTGTTGAGGTAATTGTAAAACCAGGCTAGGGCAGAGTCTTTCACACCATAGCTATTTAGCTTAGAGATCAGAATATCATGAGAGACTGTGTCAAAAGCTTTACTTAAATCTAGAAAAACACCGAGGGCAAATTTTCTATTGTCGAGAGCATTGGATATATAATTTACAAGCTGAATTAAAGCATGTTCAGTGGAATGTTTTTTGCGGAAGCCATATTGATGTTTGAATAAAATATTGTTTGAAAGTAGATGTTCATTTAATCTATTATAAACTAGTTTTTCGAGTATTTTAGAAATACAGGGCAGAATGGATATAGGACGATAATTCCCAAACTCCTTCGTGTCACCCGATTTAAAAATAGGAATAACTTTAGCAATTTTAAGGTCGTGGGGAATAATTCCAGACTGAAGTGATAAGGAGAGAATGTGGGTGAGGGGTTGAATTAAATGATCAATAGTTTCCTTAATAAGGATACTCTTGATTCCATCGTGCCCAGGTGCAGAGTTCTTTAATGATAGAATTATATCGCGGACCTCCTGAGGTGTAGGGGTGTCAAGATTTTTAAGCAAGGAATACTGTCCATTAATTTGACTACACGGATCAATATCTGTATCCTTGATACCATGAAACAGAGCAGATCCAATGTTGGTAAAAAAATTGTTAAAGCCTTCTGCTATATCCTTAGAATCTGAGAGGTACCCATTATTAACTTTCATTTGGGAAAAAGCTGGCTTCTTATTACGATGAAGAACTTGGTTAATGATGTTCCAGGTTGATTTGATGTCGTTAGCAGCTTTATTAAATTGAATCGCGTAAAACCTTTTTTTTGTCCTTTTTACAAGGCCTGTGAATTTATTTCGATATTTTTTATAAGTATCTATGTTATAAGGAGTAGGTTTAGTGATAGATTTCCGATATAGCCTATTCTTCTTTCTAGATTGTTTCTTCAATTCATCAGTAATCCAAGGTTTGTCTCTGAGCACCCTAGATTTTGAAACTGTAAGGGGTAAACTGGATTCCAGAACAGAATTGAAGAGTAACAAGAATTGATCATAGGCTTTATTTACATCCTGCTGCATCAAAACCCCATCCCATATAATGGAACTGATAGCTGATTTAAAGGCTGCTATATTTTTACGTGTGAATTTGCGTGTTTTTGTTTGTACAGTTTCTAGGTTATTATTTTGAGCTACTAAATTGGAGTACATGAATTGAAAAACTGGGAAATGGTCAGACACATCGCACCGTAACAAACCAGCTGTAGTTTTGTAATCCAAAGAATTAAACAAAATATTATCGATGAGAGAGGCCGAGGATCTAGTAACTCTGGAAGGTCTCGTAATTAAAGGGTAGAAATTTGCAGCATACAGGGTATTAAGAAAATCATGAGTAACGATAAGTTCTTCTTTGAGGAGATTTAAGTTGAAGTCTCCATGTATAAGACAAAGCTTGTGCTCATTGAATATACATCCTAAGATTGAATCAAGCGCATCGATGAAAGTTTTAATATCAGAATCAGGGGGTCTGTAAATGCAGCCGATCACAATGCTTTTCCCGTGAAATTGAAGGCACGACGGAATTTCAATAAATAAAGATTCCACTAAAGTAGAATTAAGGTCATAACTCAGGTCCTTTCTGTGGATATAGGTGTAAAAATCAGAGACATAGAGTGAAACTCCTCCTCCTCTTCTGTTTTCTCTAGAAGAATGAATAGCATTGTACTGAGACAAGGAATAGAGGTGTGAGACATTATTGTGAAGCCATGTTTCCGTAAATGCTAGAACTGAGAATGAATGTGACAAAGTTGATAGTAACGTTTTAAGGTGATCGAAATTTCCTTGGAAACTACGTGCATTCATATGAATCGTGGAAAAAACAATTTGATTATTAGGAATCGTACGAGACAAGAAATTAAACTGCTGCTCTGTATAATAATCACAAGACATTTTGACCGATTTTAAATGAGTATAATTAATATCAGGATTAAAAAGAGTTTCGTAGATCCCAGTGTCATCCAAGTTCAGTTCAAATGGGTTTAGAATCTGTGAATCTGATTCAATTTTCCCAGTTCTTATAATGTCAATAGATGCCAGGATAAGAAAATGATAGAGCTGTTACCTCGAAAGAATGACATCGCAAAATGATGAGTCACAATCCACCAACTCCGCAGGCCTACTGGAGTCGATCCTTTCCAGCAAATAATAATAAAACTGTCAATCCGCTGGCAGCAGAGACCAGAGAACAGCAGACAGATCAGCTTCATTTGAATTTATCCAGTTGATTTAATTCCCGTATCGCCAATACTTTCACATCCTCAGGTCGTAATCCATTTGTCTTAATCCACACTTTGCTGTTTCGAATCCATGTCGACTGAATATTTCCATTTTTACGCAGAAGTCGTGCTTCTTTCGCGATATCGGCATTCTTCTTTGTGAGATGCTCATTCAGGTAAACTTTCGTCCCTTTTAATTTCCCCGCCTGCCTCAACAGCGCAACTTTGTGTTTGCGATTCACAAAGCGCACTAAGATGGCAGGAGGCCCCAAGAACTTGGAATCTTGCTTCTTGGTCAGCAAGTGGCATGCAGAAAAATTACCACTGCAAACTTCGATATCTTTACTCTCCAGGAAGGAAACGACCTGTTGTTCCAGAGATTGTGTCTCTTCCTCCGGGGCGTTCTCATTGAGTACACCTGCCTCTGGGTTTACCACCCTCGCATAGGAACGATGTTTTGTTTCTAACCCGGTGATAATGAGATCATCTATTCGCGTGTATTGTTCAAGATCCTCGATTCTTTTCTCCAACACAGCGATTTTCGCGTCTTTCTTGATGAGTAACTCCTTGAGCGACAAAATGTCGGCTGACAGTTTCTCATTCAACGCCGTCAGATTTTCCTGCTTGGTTACGTTTCTCAGTGTTGCATTGATTTGTTCCAATTGTTCCTCCACTCTCTTCATCTGAGCCATCGTGGGTCCCCCCATGGCAGTAAAACTTATGAAAAACTAGTTTACTACCAGGAAATGGGGTAAATTCAAGTCGAGAGAAATTTGAGAAAAATTCCAATTCCAAAGATCTCAGAGCTCTCCTCTGCCCCCGCTGCTACTGAGCTGCGTACCACCAATGTGAAGCGTGTGACATGGGTAGCCCAAACAGAGCCATGTGGAGGTCTTTCAGGGTGACAGAGGGAAAACCATGGATAGCACATCCAGTGGAGGCACAGTGTGACAGCCTGATTATCTGCCATCATGTCATTTGTGTTTCTCTTTAATTGAACTCACCTGTTCAAAATTCATGAATTAAAGACTTAACATACCTGGGCTGAACCGTCACAACAGCAGCGTCTGTATTTCATGCCGGATGTTTCCCACATTAAGAAACTTAGGCCTGCCATTGTACGTGGAGACGTATTTAGCAGCAGCTGCCTTCTGGTACCATTTCTCTCCATCCACTGAAGGGCCTGGTTAGCTACCAGGAAAACTTGTCTGAAGTTGGCTCCACAGCTTACCAGTGGCACTCTTGAGCCAAGCCACTTTGAAAAAATGAAGGTCAGCTCAGCAATGTCTCTATTTAGTAAAGCAACAAGTGCTGCTCTAAAGTACCTTGTGGAGAGGGAACGGCCAAAAACACACCTAACAACATAATGGTTCCTGGAGGTGAGGGACAGATGGTTTGATCTGATGTCTTCCCGCCAGATTAGCACGGCACCAAGTCACCTTAAGATGGATGAGTACAATAAAACAGTCACCTTTCTCCAGGACTATCCATTATAGGTGCTCAGGGATGATGGAAGCCAGTTCAGACAGGGTTGATCGTGGCAACAAACACCACCCTTCAAGTCCACTATAAATTTGTGTTGACCAGCAGGTTCACCAGGACTGCCTGCATGAGACAGAGGAACCCTGTTCCAACAGTGACCGTTGGACAGCACCTCTTCAAAGTGCAAACTGGAAGCTACCTCATAGACGACTCAGATCACTTGGTGGACTTCCTGGGAACTACCACTGACAACACCACCACCATATGTCCAGAGTATCTGAGAGTGGAGCAACTGCATGATCCCTCCATACCACCTGACGTGACAAAAACTGAGTCAAATGTCTCGTTCAGCCTGGCTGGGTACAGTAAAAGGGGTCATGCGGGGTCACTTTGTGAGACATGCCGGACAGCGCTGCTCACAGGTCTAAACATTGATACAGAAGCATACTCCTCCAATTAAAAGAATTTAAAAGAGGTGTACTTAACCACCCATCTGGTGAGGTGTTCTCACTGATCCTGAGCATAGAACTGTTCCGTGTCAAGCCAGGTGAGTCCATCATGAAGTCCCCAGAAGAAGAAGAGGCCATGTGACTGGACAGCAACCTTCTCTCCTGCCATGACCTGATAAAAAATTGTCAACAGATATGTGACACTGAGGATTGCATCAAGGCATCAAGAAATAAAAACAGCAAAATAAAGGACACCTGGGCAGCAAGAGTCAAACTAAGGAGGCAAAGGAGACCGAGACCACTTTCACACCTGAGGTCACAACAATTAGACCCCTGCCAACTACACTGATTGTTACCATGGATGTAGCTCTTTTTTCTATACCATCAGGGTCCAGCAGCATCTGTCCTCCTCTGGCCGACAGCTTCTAGCAGCCACCTCCACCAACAGCAGCCTCCACCACCAACAGCAGCCTCCAACAGCCTCCACCGCCAACAGCAACCTTCACCAGCCTCCGCCGCCAACAGCCTCCACCACCAACAGCAGCCTCCAACAGCCTCCACCGCCAACAGCAGCCACCTCCACCAACAGCAGCCTCCACCAGCCTCCACTGCCAACAGCAGCCTCCACCACCAACAGCAGCCTCCACCGCCAACAGCAGCCACATCCACCAACAGCAGCCTCCACCAGCCTCCACTGCCAACAGCAGCCTCCGCTGCCAACAGCAGCCTCCACCACCAACAGCAACCTCCGCCGCCAACAGCAGCCACCTCCACCAACAGCAGCCTCCACCAGCCTCCACTGCCAACAGCAGCCACCTCCACCAACAGCAGCCTCCACCAGCCTCCACTGCCAACAGCAGCCACCTCCACCAACAGCAGCCTCCACCAGCCTCCACTGCCAACAGCAGCCTCCACTGCCAACAGCAGCCTCCACCACCAACAGCAGCCTCCACCGCCAACAGCAACCTCCGCAGCCAACAGCAGCCACATCCACCAACAGCAGCCTCCACCAGCCTCCACTGCCAACAGCAGCCTCCGCCGCCAACAGCAGCCTCCACCACCAACAGCAACCTCCGCCGCCAACAGCAGCCACCTCCACCAACAGCAGCCTCCACCAGCCTTCACTGCCAACAGCAGCCACCTCCACCAACAGCAGCCTCCACCAGCCTCCACTACCAACAGCAGCCACCCCCAACCAACAGCAGCCTCCGCCGCCAACAACAGCCTCCACCACCAACAGCAGCCTCCACTGCCATCAGCAGCCTCCACCGCCAACAGCAGCCTCCAACAGCCACTAAACTAAAAGTTTACAGCTACACTATTGTAATCAGAGGCCTTAATAAAATCAGTGATGTAGCAGACTCAAAGTTGACCAAGATAAATGTATATCCTGCCACAATGTGAGGTTCGTTGGATACCAGCACTTTACTAATTGCGTCCACTGTTAAGAACCACAACTTGCTGTAAATGGTAAAACAATTTATTAATAACTTAAAAAGCCACAGAGTAATAAAATAATGAAGGTAGATAAAAAATAATGTAAACTGGCAAAAAAAAAAAAAAAGTAGCACAAAAATACTAAAAGCAAAAAATGTCCAAGTTCTTAATGGTCAGTAGCGTAGAACCAGTTCCACGGGCAGGGTCCCCAGTCTGCTCGGTCTCTTGTACCGGCCGTGCAGCTCGCACTGTGTGCTGGAACATGTGCGACACCACAGCAGGATATCCCCTTTCATGCTGTACCAATAGTACCAGCTCTGCAGGCATGCTACGGTCTTTTCCCCTCCGAAATGGCCCCCTACTGGCCCGTCATGAAACTGTTTCATCACCAACGGGCGATATTTCTGCAGCAATACAATTTGGGGGTTAAAGGTCTTTCCTTCAGTGCAATAGAACTTCCTCCTAAGTGCTCCATCTTTCTGATATAGCCTTCCCCATTGGGACCACAGGGCCTTGACAGCAGGGCTCTCTGCTGCTACGTCAGTCTATGGCAGCCGGTCATCCCCCTTTCCCATCCATTTCAGTACGGGCCCTATGTCTGGGTCCACTTCCTGCTCTGCGACCAGCTGCTCCCAGCTCCAACCACAGAACGGGCCCGGTAGAAGTTCTCTTAACCGGTGGATGCTGGGGGCGGGAACAACGCCACCCGGCACCGTTGGGGTGTACGTTACCCCCACTAGAGTTGGCCCTGAGGGGTCCAGATCAGCGTCTAATCCAGAGGGGTCATTTTGCAGGTTGCAGTGCACCCCCCGATGTTGGTATCGGCCACTGACCGATTCCGGATCTGGGGCCTTACAGGGGCAGGCGATCCGGCAATGTCTCCTGGTAGAGGGTATCCGCGTTCTGATGGTCTTTACCAGGCCGGTGCAGCACCTGAAAGTCGTACTCTGCCATTTTTTCCAACCAACAGGCCAGTTGGCCCTCAGGTTCTTTTAATCTCGTTAGCCAGCGCAGGCTACTATGGTCAGTTCGTACAGTGAACGGGCGTCCCAGCAAGTATTGTCAGAAGTGCGACGTGAACTTCACCACCGACAGTAGCTCTCGCCGGGTGGTGCAATAGTTTTGTTCCGTGGCTGACAATCTCCGGCTACCATATGCCAGGACCCTTTCTTGACCCCCCTGGACCTGGGACAGGACCGCCCCAATCCCAGAGTCAATGGCATCCGTGTCCAACAGCAGCTCCCCTGTGTCCAGGGGATAGCCCAGGACTGGTGCCGAAACAAGGCGCCCTTTTAGCTGTTCAAATGCCTGTTGACACTCATCAGTCCATACAAAGCGTGCGTATTTTTTCGTCAGGTCATGGAGGAGCCGGGCCAGGGTGGCAAAATCCCGCATGAAGAGGCGGTAGTAAGAAGCCAGTCCAATGAACTGCCGCACCTCCATGACATCTCGGTGGGTAGGCCACTCCTCCACCTGTTGTATTTTCCATGGGTCTGTAGCAATGCCTCCCGCTGAGACCACATGCTCCAAGTAAACAACCTTTTCCCGGAACAGGCAGCATTTAGTTGGTTTGAGCTTTACGTTAGCCGCCCGCAACCGGCTGAATACCTGCCCCAGCCGTTCTAACATTTGAGAACCATCTCGGCTTATGACGATGATGTCATCACATTCCACTCGAATAGCCCCTGCCGTGTGCAGAATGCAGCTGCTTTTCGTGCCCTAGGGGACATCTCCACCTGCCAGTACCCGGAGGTCAGATCCAGCGTACTGGGCTGTGGACAAAGTGTCCAGGGTGTCCTGTATGCACGGCAGGGGATAAGCATCCTTAATAGTCCTTTGATTTAGGGGCCTGTAGTCCACACACAGACGGGAGCTTTGGTCTTTCTTTTTCACCATTACGATCGGCAGTGCCCAGCTGCTGTTGCTGGGTCGAGCCAGACCCGCTTCCAGACTCTGCTGCACCTGCTGATCCGCCGCCTCTTGCTTATCCCGAGCCATCCTGCGTGCTGGTTGTTTTACAGGTGGCCCGGGCGTGGTCGTGATGTCATGCTGTACCATGTTAGTGCGGTCTAGGTCAGTGGGCCCGGTCGAGAAGACATCGCCGTAGGAGCTCAGGAGCTGTGCAAGTCTCTGGTGATCCTCCTCGGGTAGATTCTGGCAGGTCTCCACGTACAGACCTTTTAAGTGGGGGGGGGGGACAGAGGCTGGGGTTAGACCATCGGGGTGGGTTGAGTCTTGGGCGGACGTTGGGGATGTCTCAGTCGGCTCTACCACCTGTGCCTGCTGGAGAACCCCAGCCACCACACCCCTTTTTAATTTGACAGGTGCAGTGCCAGGGTTGAACACGCGGAGGGGGTGCGGGTTGCCTGCTGAGGCCAGACCACTACATGGGCTACTAAGAGGTCTTTTAACGAAAGCTGCAGCTGGGCTCAGCATTACGTCCCCCTTAAATGTCCGGCAGGAGTGGGTGAGGCCGGGCACGACATACTCACATCCTGGTTCCAGCACCACAGTGCGTGCCACTCTGACAACCTGTGTCCTCACTGGGGGGTCTGCTCCAGAGGGGGTACATTCTCTCAGAATAAAATTATCTCCCTTCGACCGTAGTCCAGACGGGCGCCCGACTGCTGCAGAAAGGGGTGCCCCAGTATAACCTCAGTACCCCCAGGGGTGTCTGCCATTATGAAGTTGACGTGCGTCATTTGGTCCCCTATCACCACCGGCAGCACAACTTCCCCAAGAACTGCGAGACCCTCTGGGGCTATACCCTGAAGAACCCCTGCTTGTGACGCCTGCACTGCTGGTTGGACGTCGGGGGAGATCGAGTTGAACTGTTGTAGTGGTAAAACATTTCTCCGTGCCCCCGAATCCAACAGTGCACGCATGCTTAGTCCATGCACCCTTATTTGGATGCACATTTCCTCCTCCGGAGCCCCCGGATAGATGATCACTGTGTTTGGATCCAGGGCTGGTGATGTGCCTCCCGCCGCCCACCCTGGCTTCGGGCGACGGGATGAGGGGCACTCTCCCTGTAAGTGTCCTCTCCCCTGGCAATTATGGCATATAACAGTAGGGGAAGGTCCTTTGCCTCTTCTATTACGCCGTTCTCTTCCCTGCTGGCTGGTTCTCAGAGTCTCTGTCCATGGTTGGTATAGGGGTGCTTCATCTCCATCCCTCACGGTGGCAATCCTGGGGTTCTGTATGGCCGCTCCCCGTGCCCCTGACCACATCAGCTGGGTCACGGCCCGGGCAGCGCGTCGAATGGTCTCATGATGACGTGCGATGTCATAGGCTCTGATTAGAGTGCGGGGGCGCTCTTCCAAAAGTTTTTGATGGTCTCTGCATCCAACAGAGCATTAGTGAACACCTCCACACTGATGCGGTCCTGCTCTTCTTCTGTACAGTCTGCATAAACGATGGAGACTTTCTCATATATATCGTCCCAGAGGGAATGTAGCGCCGTAATGCAATGCCGACAGCAGCAGCGTGCTCAGAACCCAGTCCGTATGCCGCCTCCACCTCCTCCATAATATGCCAGTAGTCCCAGCAAGCTGATCTCGGGTTCTTGTGCACGATGGCACCCGCCTCTCCGGTCAGTCTCAACCGGAGCCGGGTTCCCATCGTATGCTCAGTCCAGTGGTTTGCTGTGGCACAGCTCTCAAACTGGTAGAGGAAATCCAGTGCCAGTGCCAAAAGTCCAGGTTGCAGAATGGGGATCTTCTCCTCTTTAGGTTGTTCGGGGTTCCATGGGGTCCAGCCTGCCAACCTCCATTATGCTCGTATTTGGGACATGGGTGCTGCGGGGCGGCAGCTGCAGGTGAGGTCGTTGGGCAGTTAAACATCAGCAGATTATGTTCTGTCGGCCAATCGCATGGAAGACTCGTGGAGTGTTGAGGGGGAATGCTCCGGCATATCTATCCCGGCCCCCCCTCTTGTACGATCCAAACTCTGGCAGTAGGTTGGGGGGTCGACATGAGTCGGGACAGTTCCACCCCCACTACAGCATGGTTTGCGGGGGTTTATTGGCTTGTCGGAAACCCTGCTGGGCCATTTTATTAATTCGGCATGGGGGCCCCTACTGGTCGATGGCGGGGGAGTTAGCGGCCATTTCAGTTCCTCTAGCTGGGGCAAAGCGGGCTCCCCTTCCCCTAAGCAGTCAGTGGCCAACGTTAGCTCCATGCTGGTCACAAATGGGTTTCCACTGTGACTCACACACTGTCCCCCTTCTGTCAATAAATAAATCAATAAAACAAAGAAAATAACATAAAATGGATATGCTACAATACGTCAGCAACCTCTTGACCCAGTATGAACCTACCAGAACCCTCAGGTCATTTGGATCCAGGTTCTTATCAGGTCCCAGAGTCAGAACCAGACATGGAGAAGCCTAATAGAGAATTCATGAAAGCATTACAAATTCCTGAGTTTTCCCTGCTACTACACATTAAAATCCCCAGGACATGAAAAACTGTTCATCAGTTTAAAATACAACACAGGACCCTGAAATGTCATCTCTGGGCACCGGGCTAAACATAAGCAGCAATATGAGAACACGGTGATAAAACGTTTCCACTAACCTAAGTCACACTGAACATCAAATTCTATGAATCTATGAATAACGATGCGCTTGATCAGTACACTGAAATAAATAATAGAAGACCGTGACCACACTTATTCAAACTAAACAAAAAAGCTGGGAGGACATGGGGTAAAAGGACAATATCTATAACATACAAAGACAAAATATATTTAAACAAAAACTTATCACATTGAACAGACAATTATTTTAATGCAGGACGTCTGACAGAACGTAAATGCATTTTCGTGACTTATAAGACTGATGTTGCATTGACTTCCCTCTGAAAATGAATGAAACACATTTGCGATGAACACAGTCTGATCTGGTGTTTGGAGCTATTGAACGTCTCCAGTAACCCGGAAGTGCGCCGCCATGTTTTCTACACAGGAGTCAATGAGAGTGTCGTGACTGAGAACATCGACGGCTCTGGTCACAGGTGATGAGGCCGACAAATCAGCACTGTAGAGAAATTAATCTGTTCACTTGGTAGCTCGACAGAGGTAGTACCAACAGTAGCAGATAGCATACATAGCGCCACCTACAATGAAAAAACGAAACTGAGCTGTATAGTACCGCATGATATAATGAAAAACACACTACTCTTGTAGTAAAGACACTTTAATAAAGGAATAAATATTTGAAGTGAAATAATCTCTTTTTTTCTTTTTTTTTTTTTTTTGGCTTGTCTAGCCTACTGGCATTCAGCTCAAAGTGAAAGCCTAAATTTCACAGGTATGATCTGGTAATATTTGATGTTCTGCTTCAGTGGGCTGATGGCGGCTGTCTAGTGATGCTACACAACGATACAGGAGTGGGACAGAAGGACCAGGAAAGATATACCATGGTGGTAAACATGTGCTATGCAACTACAGACCAGTTTCAGTTTTACCTCAGTTCTCAAAAAAAATTAGAAAAAATATTTGTTAATCGATTGAATATTTTATTGATAAGAACAATATTATTTGTAACTAACAGTACGGTTTGAGGAAAAACCGGACAATGTCAATGGCACTGATGGATTTTATCCAACAAATGACTGATGCTACTGAAAAAGTAGAACATACTGTTGCAGTTTTGTTGGATTTACAGAGCGCATCCGATACTGTGGATCATAAATTGCTCCTAATTAAATAAAAAAATAAAAGTTTAATATCAGGGACTCGCTGAGAAGCTACTTAAATAACAGGTATCAGTTTTTACATAATAATAGAGTCTGAGTTGCTGAAGTTTAGATGTGGGGTACCACAGTACTTGGGTCATTGTTGTTGATATTGTTTTTTAGTGATTTATGTTTGGTTTCTATTTTACTAAAATGTGCTCTAAATGCGGATGATACAAATTTTTTGTGGTGTGTGACAATCTGAAGTGGCTTCTGAATGCAGTGGAACTTGAATTTCACAAACATGTAGATAAAAAGTGGCTTGATGCCAACATATTATCTCTTCATCTTGGAAGAAATAAATGCATTTTATTTGAAAATTGTATAACAAAACTAAAAACTAAACTGGAAAAGTCACATAAACTATGTCAAAAATAAAGTGTCTAAAACTATAGCATTGCTAAATGAAAGAAAATAACTTTTATGTTGAAAATTATTGTTTGTATTATAATATTCATAAATTGTACCATATGTGACGTACTGTGTTGAGGTTTACCACGTTATACCATGAACAAAGACGATTATACCACAGACCAAGACGATTATACCACAGACCAAGACGATTATACCACGAACAAAGACGATTATACCACAGACCAAGACGATTATACCACGTACCAAGACGATTATACCACGTACCAAGACGATTATACCACAAACCAAGACGATTATACCACAGACCAAGACGATTATACCACATATCAAGACGATTATACCACGGACCAAGACGATTATACCACGTACCAAGACGATTATACCACGTACCAAGACAATTATACCACGTACCAAGACGATTATACCACGGACCAAGACGATTATACCACGGACCAAGACGATTATACCACGTACCAAGACGATTATACCAAGGACCAAGACGATTATACCACGGACCAAGACGATTATACCACGGACCAAGACGATTATACCACGGACCAAGACGATTATACCACGGACCAAGGCGATTATACCACGGACCAAGACGATTATACCACGTACCAAGACGATTATACCACATACCAAGACGATTATACCACGGACCAAGACGGTTATACCACGGACCAAGACGATTATACCACGGACCAAGACGATTATACAACGTACCAAGACGATTATACCACATACCAAGACGATTATACCACGGACCAAGACGATTATACCACGTACCAAGACGATTATACCACGGACCAAGACGATTATACAATGGACCAAGACGATTATACCACGGACCAAGACGATTATACCACATACCAAGACGATTATACCACATACCAAGACGATTATACCACGTACCAAGATGATTATACAATGGACCAAGACAGTTATACCACGGACCAAGACGATTATACCACGGACCAAGACGATTATACCACGGACCAAGACGATTATACAACGGACCAAGACAGTTATACCACGTACCAAGACGATTATACCACGGACCAAGACGATTATACCACGGACCAAGACGATTATACCACGGACCAAGACGATTATACAATGGACCAAGACGGTTATACCACGGACCAAGACGATTATACAATGGACCAAGACGATTATACAATAGACCAAGACGGTTATACCACGTACCAAGACGATTATACCACGGACCAAGACGATTATACCACGTACCAAGATGATTATACAATGGACCAAGACAGTTATACCACGGACCAAGACGATTATACCACGGACCAAGACGATTATACAAAGGACCAAGACGATTATACCACGAACAAAGACGATTATACCACAGACCAAGACGATTATACCACGTACCAAGACGATTATACCACGTACCAAGACGATTATACCACAAACCAAGACGATTATACCACAGACCAAGACGATTATACCACGGACCAAGACGATTATACCACGGACCAAGACGATTATACCACGGACCAAGACGATTATACCACGGACCAAGACGATTATACCACGTACCAAGACGATTATACCACGGACCAAGACGATTATACCACGGACCAAGACGATTATACAATGGACCAAGACAGTTATACCACGTGCCAAGACGATTATACCACGGACCAAGACGATTATACCACGGACCAAGACGATTATACCACGGACCAAGACGATTATACAATGGACCAAGACGGTTATACCACGGACCAAGACGATTATACAATGGACCAAGACGATTATACAATGGACCAAGACGGTTATACCACGTACCAAGACGATTATACCACATACCAAGACGATTATACCACTTACCAAGATGATTATACAGTGGACCAAGACAGTTATACCACGGACCAAGACGATTATACCACGGACCAAGACGATTATACAATGGACCAAGACGGTTATACCACGGACCAAGACGATTATACAATGGACCAAGACGATTATACAATGGACCAAGACGGTTATACCACGTACCAAGACGATTATACCACATACCAAGACGATTATACCACGTACCAAGATGATTATACAATGGACCAAGACAGTTATACCACGGACCAAGACGATTATACCACGGACCAAGACGATTATACCACGGACCAAGACTATTATACAACGGACCAAGACAGTTATACCACGTACCAAGACGATTATACCACGGACCAAGACGATTATACCACGGACCAAGATGATTATACCACGGACCAAGACGATTATACAATGGACCAAGACAGTTATACCACGGACCAAGACGATTATACAATGGACCAAGACGATTATACAATGGACCAAGACGGTTATACCACGGACCAAGACGATTATACAATGGACGAAGACGATTATACAATGGACCAAGACGGTTATACCACGGACCAAGACCATTATACCACGTACCAAGACCATTATACCACGGACCAGGATCCCAGGTTCGGAAAGTTCTCTGTGATAATCCTGGTTTATTAGTGGAGAATCTCATCATATTGGATCCTGAAGTTATGTATCACTACTGGCTCCACAATTCTCACAGGTCCGTCTGTCAGTCAGGTTCCAGTCATACATCTGCTTTCTGACGCCTTGTAGAACCTGAATCTCAGTGAAAACCCACTGGAAAACATTATTCTGGCACCTCTTTGTAGGGAACTTCCCCATGTTATACCATGAGCCAAGACTCTGTTAAGCTGTATTTTGTCCCATAGAAGCACCATCCTTACCAGTTTGACCTGGTTGTAAAGGGGACTGATCAGGCTTTCCTTCCATGCAGAACACCGGCTGGTTTAGTTCCAAACTGATAAATCATAATAAATGATAAAATAACAGAAATCGATTCCCTTATTTCATATGCATGGCTCTCATTTCTCATTAATTTGGTATGAATGACTAAAAGCAATATATCCATATATCACATTTTATATGAACGTATTTATCCCATTTAACTAGGAGTTGGATCTTTACTGTCTTATTTCTCAGCAGGGAAATGGCATGAATACTTCCTGCATCTGTCTGTTTGCACTGTACACAACACACAAACCTTTATTTACCAGCCTCCATGTTGGAATTTAAAGTAATTGGTTAGTAAATGGAGCTTTACTCATATTAGGTCTGGGTTTTTATGATGTTTCTATTCAGCGACGTGTCTCAAAACATTTTCCACTGACACATCTGGTCATGCTGTAGCTGCAAAAACATTGTTTTAGATTGCAGATAACGCTTTGTCAATCAGTGCAACCATATTGTTTTTATACCTTTCGCATCAGAATCCATTTTCTTCCAGACAAAGCAGTTTTGTGATTGTGCAAAGCAAAGAAAAAGAAAAAAAGCTTTCTGTCTGAAATGCCACTTGTCAAATGGATTTGACTGACACAGATTGCAGAGGATAAGGTTTCAGACCATAAATTTCCAGCCTGACATACTTGGCAAATCTGGCTTATCACTGAAGCATAAAGAACTGTCGTGTTTCCTCGGAGAGGGTTACTTTGGAGAAAACTTTGTCTTCTAAACCTTTTGAGAACATTTCAGCCTCGACTTTCACTTCATTTCAGTCACAAAATGCAAACCATTGTTAAAACTTTTCTCATGTTGGCATTGTATAAAATGAATGAATTAATTAGATAACTGCCAGCTGTGTGATGCCTCATCCTTGAATTCATTCTGCCCTGCAGCCACACATAAAATAGATAGCTGTATAGTCATTGTACATCAGGGTTTAAATACATATAAACAGCCACATGTACATAAATAAATAAAATTCAAATCACTGCGCAGTAATAAAGGTGATGGCGGACATGTGTTACGTCTCTTCACAGCCATGGGGAAGGAGCTGCTGGTCCATTGGCTTTTATAACTCAGCCTGTTAGAGGGGACGGTGGTGAACAGAGGGTCCGGCTGGATGGGGTCGCTCCGGGTCTTTGTGGAGGAGACACATTGCACATGCTCCTGCATTTAATGTGATTAATGTTCATACCCGTCATCTTTCTCCTGGTTTTTTCTTTGTTATCTGTAACTTGCCACAGTGCACATATATGTCTAACTGATCTTTTCATTTAACATAAACTACATTCTCTTGTATTTCTGGGCATGGTTTTGGATTTAGTTCTGCTTTATATTAATCCTGAAAATGTTAAGTCTTTTGTCTTTAGATGAGCCTGAAACCTTTTTTCATTCACCTGCAACACATAACAGATCTCAGAAGAATTTCCTGCATTGTGAACCAGAAAGTATTAAACTAGACCTCGTGTTGCTGAGATGTACAGGAACAGGGTTAAAGGGTTCATTTCCTTTAGTTTCACTTGATTGAATCTTTATTTGTTTTATTATTTCTTAGTTACTCTTGTCTGTTTATTCTTTATTTTTAGTACTTTTTTCTTCTTTACTTAGATGTTTGTGCTGTGCTTTTTTGCATTTTATTTAATTCTTAATGCTTTTTTCCTCTTTTACTGGACCTGTTTGAAGATAGAAATATAAGGCATTTTCATCTGTTTAGCATAGAAAGCCAGCGAGGCTGAAACTGATCCCAGCTGATGAGATTACATTCAATCATTTACATGATTAAAGAAGTTACCGGAGAAAGCAACAACAAATCTAGGTGTAATTTTACCAGCAGTGGTGTTTGACCCTACGTTTTCTTCCAGAAGTGCTTGTCTTGTGAAACGTTAAAAGCAAACATTGTGCTGCAGTCAGAGCTGAAGTTGCTGAGATGTAAACAGAAAATGTATAACAAATAATCTAATTTCAAACAGCAACAATGGAGCCACGAGGCCAGCAACTGCTTTGATGATGGAAGTTAAAAACAAAATTGATGCTTTCATAGAGGACGGAGTGCGTATGTATTTCCAAAGCTGCTTCTCTTCACACAATTCAGCTGCTGCTCAGATTCCATTTAAGGTCCTTTATGTTGCACACTGTCACTGTAGCGCCTCAGGTAATTGTGCCATAGATCTCTGCCAGATGGTGACCCTCTGTCAGCGATGCAGTAATAGGGACTGGACTCTCGCAGGTTAATTTTCTCTGGCTCTGCAAGAGATTTTCCAGGAGTCCTGCTCACTCTTTGATACAGTTTAAGATCCACATTTTCAGGCCTCTGGCTAGTGTCTGCTGGCAATTTCTAGACTTCATAGAATTTGTCATCACAGCTATATATATGGTTTCAGCCATGGAAATGACGGCTGTCTATAGAGGAAGCCTAACAACTGTTTACTACCCCATCTATATTCTGTTATTTACAGCTCATGGTCCCACTTCCTCTGCACCGCACCCAACGTTGGTATAGTTAACATTAATACTGAAAAGCAGCAGTTTCAACTTCAATATCAAAAACAAAACACCATCATATTCTCAGTAAAGTGTGGCAATTTGCTGGAGCTGATACATCACCTCTGATCAGCCGCAGGCTGCTGCAGACCTGCCCCGTGCTGTCCCTTCCACTGAAGGCGTTAATAACATGGATGTGCTTCTGGTCAAGGGGAAGGTCACCACCAACGCGACACCTGTGCTGCTCTATTTCAAGTTATGACTAATAAAGGGCAGCAGCACACACTGTGCTGTCAGAGTTGACACACCTGATTAGCCCCTCGGAGAGCCACAGCAGCTCTGGAAGCAAGGTTACTTCAAACCTTAAGATCATGGGGAAATTATAATCGATCATATTTAGAGGAACAGCAAATCTCTGTACGTAGGGTAAATGTAATCATGCTGAATACCGAAGAGTAGGTCGGATGAAATGATAGCGCAACATCTTCAGGCAAGAGTCTTTACTGTCACTGAGGAACAGCAGAAGAAACGGCCTGCAGAAATCTTTCCCACCGTTGGTGCTTTTCTGCATAACAAGGCTTTAATGATACTTAAACTAGTCTGTTTGTGACGGAGTGGAACCCTGGGGAAAGGAGCTGGTGATAGCAGCAGAACAAGGCACTGATTGGTTGGATGTTGGAACATAAATGAGCCTTCAAACATGGTTTTCTTCTAGTTGCTGATGAATTACTGTTCACTGGGAACAGAATTTTAAATGAAGACGAACCTCTGTTTAAGTTGTCATTTTTAAGGCTTGTTGAAAGCTGGACTTGGAAACATGGAGGAGACACTGTTTGCTAGCTATTAACAACTTTCTCATTAATGCTTATGAATGACTTTCAGTGCAACGATGAATGAGATTATGTTTATAACCATACATTTAACACTCAGACGCTAAATTCCACAGAGGGGCTTCCATCCAGCTTTCATCACCCCTATGTTGTATACTTAAGATAATTACACGTCAGTGATATCTTAACATGCTTTCTTATCATCACAATAAATTCCTCAAATGAAATTTCTGAATGTTCCTTAGTATAATACAATAGAGAAGACTAAATTGCATCCTGAAGCCTGCATTATGACTTTACAACTAACTTTACACCATAAAACAACATCAAAATAAATCAAGTATAGAGCCTGAAGGAAAATTAAATTTGCATGCAGTAACCTGCATCCATGCATCTTAGTAGTACACTGTCTAAATTTCTTGCCTATGAACTCCATAATTTAGCATTCTTAGCTTGACAGTTAAGCTTTTGTTGTTCACAGGTTTTAATTGATAACTGAAGGAAGAATAGTTGTTTTTATTTCCAGTGATAGCCAGGAGGAGCACGAGTAGAGGCCCATTTCTGCTCCCGATACTACGTAAACAGCTACGTCCGTTTCAGACCTCACTGCTCTCTTCCATGCATTCTTTACATTGGCAGTGCAGAATTTAGAGCTCACCTCAGAGTTTCAACATCAGTTTGATCGTAACCACGGCGACAGTGGAAGCGATCATATTCATTGTCAGAAAGAGACATAAAGAGAGCCAGCGCAGTGACAGAGGTGGTCTCTGCAGTCATTAGATACCGCACAACTTCTTCTTTGTGCCTTTCGCGGGTCATACGTCAGCTGTACAGCTCAACACTGCCCCCTGCAGTTTCTGGTGGTACTGCCTGTTTGCCCTGTCAGGGTAGGGATGAAAAGGAGCCCCAAAACAGACCAAATTAAGCAAAATGCTCCGGATCCATCTTTAGCTCAGCTGCTCTGAGCTAAGCTTCTGAATTATCTCCAATACTTCCCACGGTCCCCATGTCTTTTCACTCTTTATGTTTTTTTTCTTTCTCACTGCAGACCTTCTCTTCATTGCTACAGACCTGCTGTCACTTGTATATTTACGTAATAAACGAACTTTGTAGAGATTACACACAGATCAACAGTCACCAAGCCTTTTCTGGCTTTTGGGAGAAAGTACTTCACACAAAAGGGATTTATTATATAGTAATATAAAGCTTCCTACAAGGACTTCACTAGAAACTAAAATATAAAAAAGGGCTGACATTTCTGAAGAAGTGCTACATATCTATTAATCTTTATGTTGCATGGACCAACTATTCATCTTTGTTCTCCATTTTAAACAGCTGAGCTTGAAGGTTCTGGGTTGTGGGCTACATGGTCTTACGACGGTTAGTACTGTTATCTCACAGCACCAATGCTCCTGGGTCAGACTACAGGCCTTTCTGTGGGGAGGTTGTCTCTGTCATCCTTTCACTGTCAAAAACATGCATGTCAGGTTCACTCATAGTTCTACGTTGACCCAGGACTGAGTGTGAGTATACATGGCCTCTGTGTAGCTAACTGGATTAGACTCTAGGGAGATTTGGAGGCCAGGACAGCTCCTCTGGCTCTTTCTGATGCAAGCTAATGCACATTTTTGGATATTTCTTTCCACCTCCTCTAACATGTGGATTATTTGCAGGTTTAGAGGAAAGTTGGACATACTGTCAGTGTGATGTCAGGCTCTAGACTCCTGTTCTGCTAGCTCTTCTATCCCTTAAAAGTCCCCTCATGCTGTGGTTGCTGAGGTTCACTGATCAGTCGAGGGCTCGGCCTCAAATAAGCTCCATCCTGACTGAGCCCTGTTAATAAACCCAAAGATATGTTCAGGGTTATTATTGCTTAAACAGACGGTACATTTCTGGTTTCTGTGACTGAGGGAACATCGGTAGGAGAAAAATCCTCCCTTTAACTCACTGCTTATCATCTGTGCCAGGGAGCAGCTCCAGTAGGGGTTTTACTCAGATTTACCATTGACACTCATTAAATATGTACTACTAACTGTAGCTTTTCTCGGCATCTTCAGTATGTGCAGCATGACTTCAGTTTCAGCTTAAAAACAAACCTGAACCAATCACATACAAGACGAGACGATCTCCTGTCCCCCTGAATCTAACCTGCAACTTCAGCTTTTCTCAGTTTCCCCACCACCATCAAATTCCCAAAGCCAGAAGTTACAGACCAAATGTCATTTGGCTGCTAGTTCCTGTGCAAATCACAAAAACCTACCAGCAGGCCAGCCTCCCACAGTAAACCATGTAGACTTGGCACCAGTTTTTGATACTGCTGGTGTAGATTCTTAGTCAGGACAACTGGACTTCAAAATGTTTCTCCTCTCATCCAGAAGGTTTCTTTGTCATAATAACAGCTGGCCCGATATCAAAATTGGCATTAGAAATATGATGCTTCCAAAAGTCAGAGGATTGGCCAGTATTTCTATCTAATAACCATCCATTACTACAGAAACTGAATCATCAATTCTTCTTTTTTCTGCCCAACCCCACCACACAGACACAGGAAGTTACGCAATCCTCCAATCTAATGACTGTTTTGAGTTGGTAGACAAAGAAGCCGAGAAGTGACGGGAGTCACTGTTGTGCTAACATTTAGCATTAGTGTTATGTTAGCAATTTGGTGTTATTATTTGTTAGAAAATCCCACTAGCAAACAGCTAATGCCTTTGGCTGGGTCCCAAACTTCGGTTCTTTTATGGTACCAACTGAAATACTTCGATACTACCCAGTATTAAAACATGACTCGTCTTGCGGTGCCTTAAAGTTAATCACATGATCAAGGTCTGATGGTGCTGCAGGTGATTGGCGGGGATGTGTGCAGGAAAATTACTTACGTGTTTATGCCCACAAACAGGGTTCACCTGTATCTGTGTTGCAAACTACAGTATGTGTGTCATCTGTTGTAGAAAAATTACCAAGAGTCTGGAATGAGTAAAAGTATTTAAAAGTTTATTACAGGAGAAGTATAAAATACAGGCATTACTTGAAAGGTGAGAGCTGTCGTCCTGACTCCAAAACCCCGCAGAGAACTCTGACTTGCTGTTATTCAACCCAACTCTATCTGAAGGCCAGTCTCTAAACTGATAAAGGGAGAAGGGAGGCTAGAAGGTGCCACTCTCCTACCGTCTCACAGACACAAACAGGTCGGTATTTCTAAACAACTGTCTCTATCTAGCAGGTGCACCCACCAGTCTCAACTTCCCCCATATCAGGAGTCTGGAAGAAAAGTGGTCAGCCTGACCTCACACAAGCCTGCGCAATAACCCAACAGAAAAACAATAACTTCAATGGTCTGTACAATGAAAATACACATTATGAAAATGTAATTGAAGGTAATAAATGAATAAAATGTATTCTATGAATAAAAACAATGATTACACATGTGATTATTATATGAGTAAATATGACTGATTACCATATGCATTAACATTACTTCCACACATCGAAGCAGTTAAAAAGTGCCTTCAAGGTCAAAAGTAAAAAAAATCAAAAGTAAAATCATTGCTAAGACCACCATCAATTTCAAGTTCAAGTCCAGCTGTGGATGCTGCAGCCCGAGCAGCCGCCTTCCGAACCTGCACCACCAGACCCCGTTTCACCCGGACGTACTGACGCTTTCATCCTACAACACCGTGTCTGGGATTTCAACAGGTAAGTTTACATCTAGCAAAATGCAGCCAAAATCATGTCTGTTTACTTAAGTTAATGTTACTGCAACCCGGTGACTTAAAACGTGAACCAAATAACATTAACTAGAGATGTTGTAGTGTGGCTTGAACCAAAAGCTAACAAATGAATAACTGATATCAACTTGTTTAAATGTGTTATCTACTGGGTCGGCTGGTTAAAGACCTCATCGAACGTTCACTGTTATGCTTCTCTTCTCCTCACAGCAGCCTCTGATCATGTCCACCCTGATGTGAGGAGAAGGCCAGCCAGCGTGAACCCTTCACACTGGCAGAAAAAGGAAAAATGTCAAAAAGAAAATCAAGATGATGCCACAGGGCAGTCACAGACTTTGTTGTTAAAGGTTTGCTGCCTTTTTCCACAGTGAAAGCTCCATGGTGGAGGTAAGAAAGCCTTGAAGGGAATTTTTAAGCAGGTTAGTCTAGGTTACCTCTCAGCTTAGATAATGGTTTTTGACTTTTACAGTAAGCAATAGTATTAGAACCAGACTATGTTTTGTGTTCCAGTGTCAATCAGATGATAAGAGCCCTAAACCCCAGATATCAGTCCCCCAGCAGACATGCTGTCAGATACACTCATACCGGCATGGTGTATGCTGTAGAGAAGTAAAGACGTCGAGGATGAGGCTGTGACTTCAGATGGCTGGACCAGTGTAGCACAGGACCACCACTGGACTGGTTCAGTCCGCTATGGGAGAGAGGTGCCATGAAGGAGGAAATCCTGCACAGCAGGGCAGGCTGCACATCACAGACGGGGCCTGTAACAGCTGAGCAGACAGCGGATATTCTTCATGAATTCAGTAAAAAGGAAAAAGTTGTTGCCGTTACTGTAGATGCAGCTAATACAAATGTAGCACTAAAATCTGGCTGCTTTGCTCATCCTCTATACATTGCTGCTCAAAAGCTGTACAGTATACCTGCAGTCTGAAGGTGGGCAGAGGAATCAGAGCTATGCTGGTGTGGTTAAAGAGATGTAGCTTGGCTACACCTGTCCTAAAAGAGAAGCAGAATCTTTTTGGTAAGTGGAAATCAGAATAGACTAAACTTAGAGCAAAATTCCATTAAACTACTGCAGACAGACAGCCAAACACACTCCAGAACACGCTGTCATTGTGGATGTGAGGAACAGATTGAACCGCCTGTTCCTGATGGGCGAGCCATTTCTGGAGCAGTTCCCTGCTATCAGGCAGCCTCCATGGACCTCGGTTAAAAGAACCAGTGGACAGGTCTGACAGATAAGGATGGACATTGATATTAACTTATTCTATTATTCTATTATTAAGAGCTATGAAGGTCCTCCATACGCCAGCCCCCTGCATGTCTCCTGAAAGGAGTCCACCTCTGGGCCAGATTCTACCCATTCTAGATCAGCATGAATCCCATAATATATTGAATACAGAAAAAATAACCCAGGCCCAGCAGGTGGAGCAGAAACTTGGAGAGACCTCTGGTGACAACTCATCTGATGAAGACTGTACAGCTGTAGTAGCAATGATGGTAAAATATATGTGCACATCCTGTTGTTTTTTCACTATTTTTCTTTTTCAGAAGAAAATTTACTTGTTGGCACCAGCCCTGATTGTCTTTTTTCTTCTCTATTTTCCTTGTCTTTGTTGTTTCCAGAAGAAGCCAAAGCTCTCTGTCCTTGACAAGCTATTTGCTGATGAGGACATGGCAGTTGAAATAAGACAAGAGGACGCTCATCACCACAGAGAAGATTCAGGGCAAGATAGAGCGGTACGGAGGTCTGCCATCCACCCTGACCTCAGTGAGTCCAGTAACCTGGTGGTGCAACATGGGGGACGTGCTGCCAAGGCTGTAAAACATGGCAACCAGGTGTGCAAGCATCATCCACAGCCTCAGAGCGTACATTTCCTGCTGCTGGGACACCAACAGCCAGGATCCGGCTTGTGAAAGCAGACATGTTGATTTTCCTGAAGAGCTCAGTGAAGCCTCTAAGATTTGGATGTCCTTAGTATGCAGTAGTGAGCTCTAGACGCTGGCTGGTCACTTGGCTGCAGTGCCATTTTCTTTTTGTTACAAATGATTTCAGAAAATTGGTATACAAAAAAGTATCGTTAAGCAGCCGGTATCGAAGTGAAGGTATCGATGTCGGTACCAGTACTGAACATTTTTAGACCTCTTCCTAAAATAACACAGGCATTGGATCGGTACTTGGTATCAGCAGATACCTAAACACCAGGTATCGGTATTATACAGACAGAATTAGTACTGGCATATAACTAGTTATAACATGGAAAGACAAGAGACCCAAGGAGCAGATTAACTAGGATTGTAGCACCAAATAAGGATTTACTGAGCAGAGGAGGGTTCAGCGGGTAGAGAAACTCAATGGTCCCGTCAGGGTTCTGCCAGAGATGAGAGTCAAGGTTAAATATCCCAGCAGAAAACCGCATTGATTGCAGGCGCCAGCCAGATAAACCTAACTCCTGATTACAGATGCAGGACAGGTATGATGACGCACCATCCAACTGCAGAGCCCAGCAGGAGAGCCCACCCAGCTCTCCACCTGCAATAGAAACACTAAATTAAAAAGATGTCCAGCTCCCCCACAACATCCCCAGTTCTGAACCAGCTGGTGAGGAGTTCCAGGCTTACAGACTCTTGTTTGGCCGTTCACACTTGTTGTGACGTTTTTCCACCTTAAAGATAAAACGTCCAAACACACAAAGAGCAGAGGTTTGTCTGCAGTCCAGGCCCATCTGCTCTGTAGATGGGAGATACATTCTGACCCAGTCCACCCCCTACTGGATCCAGATCAGGGCTCTTATTTATCAAACTGAGTGTAGCAAAGCAAACGACAGGCAACGTCTGCGGTGCACTTCAACTTCCAGATTTATTAAAGCGTGCGCAACCACATCCTCCACCTGTTTCTGTTTACAAACCAGAATCAACTCTAAAGCGGAGCAGGTGAGGGACGCCTTGCCCCGCCCACATGGTGGCTTTAAATGGTCAGGTGGACGCCTGTAATACATATTCATCACATCATTTCCATGATGACACGGGAGGAAAAAGAGGGAAGAAGTGGAATTTTTCGGGTGTGAGACAGAGATCCTGATGGAGCACGTTGGAAAAGGTAAAAATGTTTAACTGGTGGACACGGCGTGGACGTTACTGGTGTCAGAAAGACAGAAGAGTGGCAGCAGGTGGAGACGCTGTCATCACAGTGTCAGAAGGAAGAAACGCCAGAGGTATCGGAACGTACGGATGGATATCTCAGTCAATTCCCACAGGGGTGAATCGTTTTGGAGAAAAGCTGCTAAATGACAGCAATGATGCTGGTAATTTAGTCTTTTATTTTAATTGATAAAATAAACATGTACAGATACATCTGAGACTGGCAGCAGTTTGTTTAGTGTTAAATAATATTTCTTTTTAGTTCCTGGGTGCTCCAGCTGGGTGGGCGGTGCTGCAGCTGTGTGGGCGGTGCTCCAGCTGGGTGGGCAGGGCTGCAGCTGTGATTGGAGAGGGTGAAGCCAGAGACTCCACCCAGCACCGCAGCAGTCGTGTCCTCAGAGGAAGTCCTGCAGGTGCAGAGGGAACCATCACCCCCATTAACCAGGTGGAAAAGGAAATGGAGACGGTCTTGATGGAAATTGGGACAACAATAAAAAAAAAGAGATTGTGTAAGAATAAATAAATAAAGGAAATCCACCTCTTGTGTGTTTCATGAGCGTTGCATCACTTCTAGACCTCCAGTCTGTCCCACTCTGCTGGATCTCAAAATAAATGACGGAAGCTACTTCTCACATCTTCTTTTACTGACTGGTAAACGTTGTCAGCAGACTCTCCACCTCATTTTATTCTGGACCGTTGGTGTTGCTGTGACAGTGTTGGTTTTTATAAATCCCAAGAGTTGACAACATTTGGCGCACCCCGGTTTTTGTCCCTACGCCAGCTTTAGAAATGAGGCCCCTGGACTCTGCTGCTAACTAGCAGCTACGTGCTAAACAACCTGACTCAGTAAAACATGTTGAGCTTTACTATTATGGCCTTTACAGTTATAAGTTATGCATGAATTAAGAGACACTTAACTGCATGCTTCAGGGTGTACTGTGGCCTGAGGCTTGTTGCTCTCTGTTCCAGCCTAATCAAAACTTTTCTACTTTTTACTATTTTATAATGCTAATAAGAGAAATTTGCACAAATCATCATGGTCTTTAATAAAACTTACACATTCACTCCCAAAAGTTAGTGATATATATATATATATATATATATATAAAGCAGATGTGCACCATGGACCAGCTTCCCAAACAGACTCCCGCTGGTTCTGCAGATTAGCCTTAAGAGATTCTGGTTTCATCTCTAAACAATGATGCCCTCCAAGCTCCATAAGGATTTTAATGAAAACACAATATCCACACGGCCATGCACCTTGTGGCCCCTTCTCTCATCAAGCCAGTTCCAGCTGTCCAAAACATGGCTGGGTTGCAGGCTGCATTAATCACCCTCTCCAGAGGACCCATATCAGGGTGAGACATCAGTTTTTGTCTTTTTGTTTCAGTCAGCATGACATTGTGACAAAGAAAACAGCTGTTGTTGTCCTCAGGGGTCTCAAACAGACTCTCACAAAACAGCTGAGAAAAATCAGTTTGTTTAGAATACCTGCATGTTCTGTGCATCGTGTTTGTAATGAAAGGATTTTAATTGTTTGATCAATATTTTCTGAGCTTTGACCATCAGCAGTGTATTGACATGGGATTAATGCTGAGAGGTGTGCATTTACTTGATTTTTGGCTAAATGTAACTGCAATTTAAAGAGGTCCAGTTAGAGAGAAACTTTCGTAGCCAAGGTGCTGGAGACCATAAGACTATGTATATGTGTTTGTATGTATTTACGGGCTGCACGGTGGCGTGGTGGTTAGCACCGCAGCTTCACAGCAAGAAGCTCTCTGGTTCAAGCCTTGGCTGTGTGGTGGTTTGAACCTGTGAGATGTGGCTTTTCTGTGTGGAGTTTACTGTTCTCCCCGTGTATGTGTAGGTTCTCTCTTTGATATTCTGAATGTCAAGTTTAATTTCTATAGTGTTGTCCCATGAAAAGATATACTAAAATATTTTTGTGAGAAAAAAAAAAAAAAAAATATATATATATATATATATATATATATATATATGTGTGTGTGTGTGTGTGTGTGTGTTTTAAATATAGATATAATAACAAATGCAGAAATTATTTCAGTTTTTGCCCCTTTAAGAACCAAAACAGACTTATATGCAGTGCTTTTATAAGATTAAATTTAAGGTTAATATTTGACAAATTAGGGTCATGCATCAGAATTATGAACCTTTTACCAGAAAAATATTTTAAACCCAGCTGCAGCGCAGCCTGTGCAGCCAGCAGCGTTTGAGAAATGTTTTCCAATAATTCCCAGACATGCATATTCTCTGAGTGAACGCTGAGGGGGCGGGCATACAGATTGACCAGAGACGAGGTCAGAGTGCTACAGTAGGACAGGTGGATATCAGCTGGTAGCAGGGAGACCCCAGGATGACTGCAGCATCATCTTTGGGGTAAGAGCAGATTGTTTCTCTCTGGGCCAGTAGCCAGGAAGGAAGTGTTCAGCAGCAAGCACCAGAAAGTAAGACTGATGAGCTGTTTCTTTACAGCCGCAGTAGCAGCTGATTATCAATCATATCACACAGCAGATCTGATCAGAGAAGCTGCACTGGTACAAGTTCCTGACGATTAATACAAGTCATGTGGAGATGAGCAACAGGAAAACATGCAGTCTATAGATCTGAGATGAAACACATTCCATTATCATACCCAGATTACCATAATGGAGTCCAACTGCTGATTTATTTTGTGAGTATTATAGTGTAGTGGCATTACTGATTAATGCAAGCTCTGAAGTGCAATATTATTTTAGTGAGAAAAGCTCTGTGGTTCTTTATCTCAGCTGAAGCTAATTGTGTTCTCCTTGTAACATGATTTCATACAAATGAGAGTGTAAGAAGAGAGAGGTTATGTGCCAGAAGATGCATTGTCTTCCTTTAAATGCCCCATTAGGCTTGAGCTAAAGGATTATGAGAGTCCTCATTAGTTAGCTTATTCCTCACCCTGACATGCCATCTCTTATGGGTTCCCTACTGTCAAGGCTCCCTGAGCTGTGTTTAAACAAGGCGGGGGCCATGTATGAGTGAAAAAATTGAATTATGAGCAATGTCTGAAACCTGTGAAGAAGTGCAGCCATTTTTTCTGGCTGTCAAGTATAAACAGCAGGCCTTCCCCAAGCCATTATTCTCTGTTAATCCAGTGCAGTTTTTCTTATTTGTGTTGCCGTATCTTTGCAAAAGCAAGGCTTTGTCAAAAAAGCAGGCAGGGAGATTAAAATGTGACTCAGTAATGTTCTCCCAGACAAATAGGTGTGTCTCTCTCTATTTTTAGCCTCCTAATTTGAAACTGATCCACACAATAATTATCATGAGGACGTTGCAAAAGAAGATTAGTCTTCAAATGGTATGAAAAGGTCACTGGGCTTAGTGGGATTTCACGAGCCATCCACATCATGAACATGGTATAAATATCAGTGAAGTTGGGAGTATTAAAAGGGACAAGGTGTATTGCAAGTGTCTAAGCTTTTCTTATGAGGTGGTTAAACAGCTCAAGGTTAACAATGACCACTTACATCCTGTCCTTTTTGTTGAGAAGCCAGTTTGTCCCCATAAAACAGCAGAGATGCACATTTTTACCAGTTTAGGAGCAAAAATATTCAGTCCAGCCCTTTTAACACTGCATCAGTGGCAATGACATGTCAACGTAACCACAGGAGAAATGTTTATGCAAATCATTTTAAGTCCGAAGAACAGTTCAGATGAGTGGTGTCTCTAATCCCTGAACCATCAACGACAAATATTGATCTGAGTCTTAGATGGAGTCCAAGCAAATCAGTCAGCCATGCAGACAACATGGAACCCTCCCGCAGATCATTTTCTCATCAGCACACAAGCAGACCAATTTCTGGTCCATGCAAACTCCTGCTGACTTTACCCAAAAGACTGTATTTATATAAAAGCTAAAATGAACCTTTGATCTCATTCACTGACGATAATAAATAAATGTTTGTCCATGTGATGGTGTAACCTACCACATGCTTGTGTGATTCTTGATGTCCAGTAATCGTACATGCGTATACCTTATACTTATTAGAAGGTATAAACCAGGCCAGGGATTTAATTGGTTCAGTTTTGACAATAAGTTAGTAGGAAGGAGTGTGGCAGCCTGATTGTCTGCATATACGTTTATATGTTTTTAATTTTGTAAATGAACCCAGCTGCTTCACTTCTCCGCCTGCCTTAGAGTCTCACCCCTAATGAGCAGCGTGTCAGATGCAGAGCGCTCATCAGTGCAGCAGAGCTGGATCCGTGAGACCATGAAATCACAGGAGAATTTTGGGATTCTCCACCTCCAGGAGAATCGTTGTCCATGATTAGAAAAAAAAAAAAAAAAAAAAGACACCTGACCGATTAATGACATAATGTTTAAATTGTTTAGCACGGGGGCTTTTATTTTGAAAATTCCCAGAAGCTTTTACACTGCTTGCGTGTCTGATTTCCTGTCTGGCTTCATCAGAACTGCTGAGTTTAGCAGGGAGCTGCAACACGACACTTCTGGGATGCACCCCGGCGCGTTTGGTGTGAACCACCATTGACTAAAATGGCTGTGAACAGCTCTGGAGGCCATGGCACAGCCATAATGCAACGTACCTCATTACATGCGTACAAGCAGAGTTTGCCACCAGAAATCAGTGAGCGGGTCTGCTTTGCATCCCTGTCAACAGATTCTATTCTTTGGTCCTCACCAGAGTCCGAATGAGCGTTCACACCACTCCAAACACACTGTGCTCTCCATGGAAGCGGACTAGGGTTTCAATAAAGCAGACCAGGGTTCATAAAAAGTAGACCAAACAGCACCAGTGAGAATGTGCTCTATGTGAATTTGTCTGTCATCAGCATAGTTATAGAAACATATTTAGTTGTTTTTCATAATTTGGGCGAGTGGCAGCATGTAGATGTTTAACAGCAGAGGCTCCAAGATGGAGCCTTGGGTCAACTCCACAGGTTATTTTAGTTCACCCCGATTTAGTTAGCTTTAGACACAAAGCAGTCCCAGTCTTTTAGAGAGGACTAAAGCCCTACCCAGTTTCATTGCCAGTCTGGTAAGCTGCTCTGGTCAACCGAGATGAAGGTCCTCAAAATGCAGCTTCTGGCACTGCAGTTCATTTGTGTATAGTTGAGTTGAAGGTTTACAGTAAAAAGATAAAAATTTTTACCTGGAAGATACTCAATGACTTTCCTCTTGCTCGTTATTCTCTATTTCCTTCCTACTTTCTCTCAGACTCCAAATATCCAGTTTCCAGGATCTTCCAGTTCAAATCAGCTGAAATTTCTGAAGATTTGCTTTGTAATGCAGTTTGGTACCAAGATGAAGACGATGATGAAGACCTATTCCCTTCAACCTGTTGCCACAGCATCTTTGTTTTACCTCATGACGATTCTTTGCCCCAACATTACAAGGTTAGAAGTTGTTAGTTTAGATTTGAAGTATCCATCAGTTACAGATGCTCTACTGATACCCCCTCTACGTCATCCCTCCATTCCTCCCTGAGGGCAAGAACCACACATTCAGCACCGGAGAGCTCCTGGGCTGAAATGTTGGTATGAAGTAGGATGAATAAATGGTGGTAAGAGCGGTGCGGCGTTTTCTTCTGGATTTGATGCATTAGTGACATCCTCCAGCACATCTGCCATAGAGAATGGTGCATGTGTGAAAACCTTTCAGATCATTGTTTTTCTATTTTTAATAATTAGATTAATTATTGATGGATGGAAGTATATTTCTGGCCTTTAGTGTGATAAAACCAGATGTCTTGCGGTTTAATTACACGGCCCTGTAGAAAAGGTCTGACCTTGAGGAAGACTGGGAGTTTTTCAGATAGACTGCATGAACTTTGGGCTGTGAGACCTTAAAGTGTTGAAATACAGAATGACTAAACAAAAAGGTTCCCACACCACATGGTCTGCACACCAAAGAGCCTCAAAATGATAAACTGTTCTTTTTGTTGTGAGTAGAAAGGAGGCTTGTAGAAAATTCAGGATTGAATTGAGGATCAACCACAGACGCCTTTACGGGCAAAGCAGCAGTGATGAGATGAGATCAGTGACGGCAGATACCGACACATGGATGAGATGGATTTCTTCTTTTTGTTTCAGGATCTATATTTAAATAAAATCAAAAAATGCTAAAAGGATCATTGTAATTATGATTCTGCTACAGCTACAGTTTGATTAAATGATCCTTTTCGTTACCCAGGTCAGCTCTCTTGTTAAGCTATTATTGAGCACCACCATTACATTTTATTTCTTTTGCTCTTTTTTGTAGATAAATTGTTATGGTCTTTTCAAATAAATGTTTTTACTGAAATAGTCTTGATGTGTTTAGTCTTCTCTATAACAATTAACATTTGGATCACAGATAACTGAGGTATAGCCCTAACTCTTACATTTAAATGTACTTATTCATCATCATGAGGTCTGTTGTTCTACCTTCTGTCTGAAATGACCTAACTAAAATAAATTAAATATATCTTCAAAACTACCAGGGCTGTAGGTATAATCTTGGTCTCTACAGGAAACTGAAACACATCAGATTACAACAGAATCAAGATATTTGTAACTGTGTCAGAGTAAATTCACCTGGAATACAAGAGAACATGTAAATGGGATCTCCTCCTCCTCAAAAATAAATAAATAAAAAGTACATTACTTTCAGTAAAAGCCAGAAGATGTCAGCCCAGTTCACCTAGGAATGAGTAAAGTAAAACAAACATCATTAATATAAAACTAGTCATGAAAAACAATTGCATGTTATTGAGACAGTTTTCTATCTCTATGTATCAATGGTCAGTCAGGAGGATCCAGGGATAGCCCCACATTCACCTTAGAAACACCATGAGGATCCAGAAAGAAGTGAAGTACAAGATAGTCTATGATAGGAAGAGAATCCTTCACTATAAATCTCCTTCATCGCCATGGAAACCAGCAGGACCTTCATGGTTCATGTCAAACAAAGGCAGAGTCATAGGAGAACACGTTAGCAGAGTTTGTAGAGCTGGAATCAAACTTTTTTTCTGGTCTCGTTTCCACTGACAGGTCGGGTTGATTAGGATGCATAGATGGTTTATAAACTATAACCTTGTAGCGTTTCCACAGTAACCATAACCTCACCTGAGAGATGGAGTATCAGCCGGATAGCGATAGATGCCTCAGCTACGTAACAGCGTGACGCCATCGCAGCGCCTTCCTTAGAGTAGAACCAGAACACGACTCAGAAACTAAGGAGTGGGATGGCGTCATCACCAGATTGTGTCTTTCTTCTTGGCGGTGCTTCGTGACGCCATTATAAACAGAGATTTAATCAAGAAAAAGAAAATGTGTTGCTCTAAATGAGGAGCCATTCCTGCTTTGTTTTTATGCCAGGTCGTACAGGAAGCTCCACCCTTTTCAGGTCGGGCCAGTTAGATTTGTACCCCGACGGAAGGGTAACATTAAAGTAAGATGGGACTGGTACCCTTCCCAGTTTTAGCATGTGGAAACGCTGCAAAAACTGTCCCCATCAGTGGAAATGGGGCCATAGTAACCAGCAGAGTCTGTGCTGTCATGTGACTCCTTGTTTGTGTGGAGAAATTAGCAGAAGCTCTAATGTGGACAGAGCTGCTCTCATGGTTTTCTACATTTCCACATACAACCTGTGTTTGGTTTGGATGCTGATGCTATAGTAAATTAGAATGGAACAAGTATGTAAGAAATGATTAGAAGAATCTACTGAAACCTTTATACATAGAATCCTAGTTTACTATCTGTAAGCAGATCAGTGGGCAGGTCAGGTCCATGGTTGTGTGAGCCATGTGGAACTAGAGCCCTGCTGGAACCAGCATCACTCAAGCCAGTCATTCCATTAAGCTTTTACATTCATCTCATTATGAACTAGAAAGTAATTAACTAAAGAGAATAAAGAGTTTTCCTACTCAGGACGAGTTAAGATTGAGGTCAAATAATGTTAATTTATTTCAGTAGATGTTCTACTGGTGCCCCACATATTATCAAAATAACCTGCTTCATTCATATTAATCAAATAATTACTGGCCAAGCTCAGTTGTTGTACTTGGACTGGTTCTGGGGGAGCAAACTGTAAATTTCTGTCCTTTATTTCACTCTTTCACCTTAAAGAGACACTCATTATTGATCTTTAATGTTGAGAATAGGACCAGAAGCTTTGGTGGTAGCAGCTGCAGTGGTAAATATCCATCCCTAACAGCAATCATCTAACATTGTTTTATAATATTAAATATCACATTATATAACTTAATGTTTAATTTCAAATAATTATCTACTTTTACATGACTTTGCCTATATCTGTATAATTTCCACAGCTGGCTTAATTCACTCTGTTAAGCCTTAAGAAGATAATTATTCTTACTTGGTGAGCATTACACCTGAGATCTTCTAAAGCGCTTTGACAGGGACCAGGTTACAGGTCAGGACGTCCAAGCATTGACTACTTCCAGGCAAGCTGCATTCAAACCATTTAAACCCCACACCTGCAGCTCCACGGACTGCCTGCAAAGGCAACTCGATGCTGTAGTGATTTCCGCTGCTTACAGCAATAACATCCCTTCCCAGTGTTTGGGCCAAAGTGGGCTCAATGTCTGTTTGTGGGCTTTGCTCCACCTGTAAGCGTATGCAGAAACACCCACCTGCCTTTAAGGCAACAGCCTAAAGTAAAAACCTGAACCCACTTTGACTCCAGCCAAGAAGAGCTGTTTCATCCCATGAGAGCTAAAAAAGTCCAGCAGCAGCATTTTTCCAGGACAGATACAGTCCACTCTCTTTCCCTCGATAGCAAGAGGAAGGAGAAAAGTCTTCTAATTTTCATCACTTTGCCAGCTTGTCCACAATATTCAGCAAAGTCTCTGAGAGCAGGCTGCACAGTGGTGCACACTGGAAATCCTCATCCTGCAGCATCGTCAGGAAGCCAGATGCCTCCCTCAGTGTGTTGCTGTTGAAAGAACCAGATGCCCTGATGGTCTCTGACCTCTGTATGACTTCTGGGTTCTCACACACAGTGTTATCAGTTCTGCTGCTGAAGTTCCATCTTGTGACTGAAGCTCATGGTAACATTCTTGCAACAATCTGGTCTAGAATGTTGGTGTGTTTGGGTGAGCAGGTAAAAAATAAACTGGCAAACCACCCAGATGAGAAAAAACTCACTGATGGGATGTGAGAAGTGGCTTGCTGCATAATCAAATTCAGCTGATGTGGATAACAGTGCACACAATGGGCATTTTTTAAATGCTCACAGACCTTCAGCTGCACACCAGCCTGCTCTCCTCTCATCACACGGGCTCCACCATATGCTTGCGCTATGAGTATCTCCTTGTCACCACCAGAAATGTCCATTCAGTCTGTCCAACAGTGTACTGGCAATCGTATTACCCCTTGTCAATCCACAGTGGGAGCTTGTCAGGTGCAAAGAAACTCAGCGCTTAAATTTAGCGGCGAGGCATCACAGCACTTCCGGTTTGGGAGCATGTGAGATGGAAGCTTGAATCAGAGCTCTCACCAGAAAATCATAATTTTCCCCATACAAAATAACTTAACTCGAAACCTACACTGGAAGATATGTGGGGATGAGCGGAAGACATAAAAAAAGACGACAAACCCAAAACAAAACCGAAAAAGACTTGGAAATGGAAGGAGAAATCGCTGGAGACCGAAGGCTAACAGCTAATGCTCAGGGGAGTATGCTAGCACCTACCGCATGGCAAGATGGGATCGATAACATAACAAAGGAAATACGAGGGCTGAAACAAGAAATGAAAAGTGATCTGGCAATACTCAAAGATGAAGTGAAGACTGACCTTAAGCAAGAATTAAGCGCGTTCAAAGAGCAAATCGATCAGAGACTGTCGGAAAGTCAGAAAGGATTTCAAGAGCAGAAACAAGCTCTAGCAGAAGCACAAACACGAATAGGAGAACTGGAAGAGTGGAACGTTGAGTCGAAACGAGCCCTCCTAACAGTTTTGGAAGAACAGCGAGCCCTAAAAGAAAAGTTGACTGATTTAGAGGGAAGATCACGGAGGAATAATATAAGGATCTTCGGAATACCGGAGGGTGCAGAGGGAAATTCCACCCCCCGCTACGTGGAAAATCTGCTGCGGAGGGAATTGGAGCTACCGGAGGAGACCCGTCTCTTAATCCAACGAGCACACAGAGCAACAGTGGGGAGGCCTGGACCCGGAGCAGCGCCCAGATCGATCATTGTTAACTTTTTACAGTTTGATACAAAGGAGTCCATACTCAAGAAAGCGTGGCAGAAACGCGTACAAGTGGATAATAAACCACTGTTCTTTGATCATGATTATCCCAGTGAGGTGGTCAAAAAACGCAAAGCATACACCGGTATAAAGAAGGTGTTGAAGAAAAATGGGATAAAGTTTCAGACGCCGATGACAAAAATCAAAATCCACTGGCAAGACGGAACTAAAATATACGACAACCCACAAGATGCAGCGCAGGAGATGCAGGAGAAGGGACTCGAGGTGGAGATGGGAGAAGGGGACCAAGAGGACGCAGTATACAACAGGATCAAAGAAGTGTTCCAATGGGAGAGGATCGGGGAGCCACCGGTATCGACAGGGGCCAGTCTGAGAGCAAAACAGAGGCTCCAGGAGTTTCGGAGAGGAGGTGTCAGTACGAAGGATGGGAGGTAGAGAGTACAAACATGATCAAAACAAGACCATGAGGCGGAAAATCCTTGAGACTTTTTGTTGGTTTAATTCCTTTGTACCAGCTTAATTGCTATATGTGAGTTGATAAAACTTTATATAGCTGGTCAGTTCTGTACGACATTGTTTCTCATTTGGAATAGTTATTCTAAGGACAGCCTCAACCTACCTCCCTACCAAAGTTGATGTCTTTAACAATGCAAGCTTGGTGAGAAAAGTGTGAACCGTTGGACAAGTGTAGAATGAAGGGAAGACTCACTTCTGAGTACTATCCCACCTCTACTGAGGGGCCCTCCTTTTCCAGGAGGCTCTACCCCTCCCCTACCAACAGGACCTGGGGACCGACGGAAGGTCCTCGAACTTACTGGGTAAAAGTTCATAAATGTTTTTTTTTGGTTATTGTTCTTACAGTTAATTGTGTTGATGGTGACAAGGTGACAAACAAGGAAAACTACTTGACTATAGATGCAACTTAATGAAGTAAAAATAATATCTTTAAATGTGAATGGGCTAAATAATCCAATCAAAAGAAAAAAAATTCTTAACAAGTTTAAAAAAGAAAAAGCTGAGATAATTTATCTACAGGAAACACATCTTACAGACCAAGAACATGAGAAATTTAAGGAAAAGGGTTTTAGAAATACAGTTTACAGTTCATTTACAGGGAGCAGTAAAAGGGGTGTAGCAATCTTAATCTCAAACAAAATCAACTTCGAATGTATAAAAGAAGTAAAGGATAAAGAAGGAAGATATGTTATGGTTAAAGGGAAATTGGAAGAAGAGTTGGTCACGTTGTTTGCTGTATATGCCCCCCCTGAATCAGATAAATCTTTTTATAAGACCATATTCGATATAATTAGTCTAGAATCTGATGGAATACTGATTTGTGGAGGTGATCTAAATATTGCTCTAAACCACTCACTTGACTCCACCAGCAAAGCAAAGGGTAGTAAAACCAATATAGCCCACTATATAAACACAACATTAACAGAATTGGGAATCATAGATGTCTGGAGGGAGAGTCATCAGTTGGAAAGAGATTACACATTTTACTCCATCCCACATTCAGTTCATACAAGAATAGATTATTTTCTAATGAACAAGGAGGATGGGTTCAGAGTAAAAGAGTGCAGGATAGGTACAGCAGATCTATCAGATCACTGTGCACTGAGTTTGAAAGTAAACTTAAACAGGAGAACTAAGATCACAAATTGGAGACTGAACACTGGCCTATTAAACGATAAAAAATTGGTGGAAGAAATGAGAAAAGGCATAGAAACATACAAAATTGAAAACAATCAGGGAGGAGTAGATCCTACAATAGTGTGGGACGCAATGAAGGCAGTGATGCGGGGCAACTTAATATCAATAGCTTCATACAATAAAAAACAAAAACTGAAAGAATATCAGGAAACGATAAAAGAACTTGAAAAACTCGAAAAACTGCATAAGAAGACAAATGATGCGCAAATATTGGTAAAGATTAAGGAGGTAAAAACCAAACTTGATGCTATTCTAACGAAAGAAGTGGAAAAAAAGATTAGGTTTCTTAAACAAACATATTATGAAGGGGGCCCAAAAATGACTAAATCTTTAGCCAGACAATTAAGGAATAAACAACAGTCAAATACAATCTACAAAATTAGAGACCCGATATCCAAAGAATTAATGTATAAACCAAAAGAGATTGAGAGAGCATTTGAAGATTACTATACAAACCTATACAAACAGCCTACAACTGCAGATGAAGACTCAATAAAAACATTTCTAAACTCATTAGATCTCCCACACATAGGTAATCTGCATAATGCAGTGTTGTGTTCACAGATTACAGAGGAAGAATTGGACAATGCAATCAAGAAAATGAAAACTAATAAGGCCCCAGGTACTGATGGTTTTCCTATAGAATGGTACAAGACTTTTAAAAAAGAATTAAAACCAATGTTGTTAGCATCATTCAACCAAACACTTAAGAACAGAATATTGCCTCCATCATGGAATGAAGCCATAATTACAGTCATACCCAAGGAGGGTAAAAACAGGGAATACTGTGAAAACTACAGACCAATATCAATACTAAATTGTGATTACAAGATATATACGGCAATCATATCCAATAGATTTCAAACTTTTATTTCAGAGATTATAGACGAAGATCAATCAGGTTTCATTAAAGGGCGACAGACCCAGGATAACATTAGGAGGACCCTACATGTAATTGAGGAAATTCAGAAAAAGGAGGAAGGTGCAATTCTTTTGAGCTTAGATGCAGAAAAAGCCTTTGACTGTGTAAGCTGGAGATTTCTGTATCTGTGTCTAGAGAGATTTGGGTTAAGCTCACAGTCAATTGCATGTATCACAACGCTGTACCAAGGTCCTAGGGCAAGAATTAAAATAAATGGCAGCCTCTCCAAATGGTTTAGACTGGAAAGATCTACAAGACAGGGCTGCTGCCTCTCTCCTACTTTATTTGCAATGTTTATTGAGCCCTTGGCCCAGGCGATAAGGCAAGCTGAGGAGATAGAAGGGGTTGAAATTAAAGGTAATGAACATAAAATTGGGTTATTTGCAGATGATGTCTTAATATACTTAAAACGACCAAACGTATGTCTACCTAAACTAATGAGTCTTTTGGAAAATTACGGATACATGTCGGGATACAAATTGAACATTGAAAAGACTCAAATCTTACCGTTCAATTATAATCCTACCATAGACATCATGAAACAATTCAACTTTAAATGGGGGAAAAAATCAATCAACTACCTAGGGATAACAATTACAAATAAACTAAACAAATTATATAAAACAAATTATACTCCCCTGAATCAGAAAATATACAATGACATGGAAAGGTGGGGAGTTTTGTTGCTAGACATGAACGCAAGAATAGAAATAATTAAAATGAACATATTACCCAGAATTTTGTATCTATTTCAATCTTTACCAATAACATTGCCAACCTCCCAATTTGCAGAATGGGATAAAAAAAATCTCAAGATTTATCTGGAATGGAAGAAAACCAAGAATTAAATTTTCTACACTTCAGATACCAAGGGCAGAGGGAGGACTGGCTCTACCCAATCTCCAAAATTATTACTACGCAGCACAACTAAAGCCCTTGATTTGTTGGTGCAATAATGACTACTTTACTAAATGGAAAGAAATAGAATTAAATGTTGAAAGACACAATGTAATGGCTATGATTGCCAATAAGAAAATGTTAAAAGACAACGTAAAGGAATTAGATTCTATTACCAAATTCACCTTGGAGACCTGGTCCTCAGTAGTCAGGAAATGTAAAATTGAAAACGAATTGAAGATCTACAGATGGTTTGCATATGATGAAAGCTTTAAACCAGGAATTATAAACCCAAAATTCAAGGAATGGTCAAATAGAGGGTTGACTATGATATCTAAATTGATAAAAGGAGGGGAAATTAAGAGTTTTCAGACACTACAAAAAGAAGTTAATTTGGATAAGCAGGACTTTTATATGTATCTCCAGATTAGAGACTATTATTATAAGGAAATAAGGCCTGACCTCCCAGGTGAAATAAACACAATTACAGAAGTATTAGACAAAGCATTTAAGAACATAACTGAGAAACTGACATCAAAACTTTATCAAGGTTTAATGGCAAATAGGAAAACTTCAACATTATATATAAGAGATAAATGGGAAAAAGAACTAAAGGTGGAAATAACTGATGACATGTGGTATGATATTTGTAAGACGCAACAAGGTACATCAAGCTCTAAAATATGGAAGACACTTTGTTGGAAAAATATTGTCAGATTTTTTATTACACCAAAGATTAGGAAGAGCTCTCTGTCTATACATCAACCCTGCTGGAGATTGTGTGGTGAGCAGGATGTAGGTCATGCACATGTTTTTTGGTATTGTAAAAGGATGACAGATTACTGGGACAATATATGGAAACAATTAAAGGAAATATTGGGATACGAATTACCTAAAGTATGTACAGTCTTGTATTTGGGACATTTATCAGGAATCACTTTCCCAAGCAAAGACCGATATTTGATAAAGATTCTTTTGGCAGCCTCAAAAAAAAGCAATAACCCGAAAATGGTACAATGTCAACCCTCCCACTTGGGAGAACTGGATAGAAATAGTGGAGGAAATTCATAACATGAAAAAACTTACATATATTATTAGACTTCAGCTTCCGAAATGTGAAATCAAGTGGGAAAAATGGTCAATATACAGAACTTGTCATAGAAATAAGTATTAACCTGTGTACTTACCTGTCACTGTTTTGTTCTTTTGTTACTGATTGTGTTGTAAAACATGAAAATAAAAACTATAAGTATAAAAAAAAAATTTAGCGGCGAACCGCGACAAGGCGCTTCTGGGATGCTTCTGATACACACTGCGGCGCCTGGTGGGAACTAAACCATTTACTAAAATGGCTGTGAATAACTACAGAGGTCACGGCACAGCCGTAACATGGCACACATGCACCCGGTGGAAATGAGGGGTAAGATGTTGCATCTACAACAGGAAGGAACTCAAAAGAGCGTTCTTACACCGTATGCTGCACATCGATGTACCTCACCACCAGCACCAGCTGGTCTGTGTGGAAACGTCAGTGCTTCCATTATCTTGGATGGCTACTAACTTAACTTTGATGTTCCCTTGAAACTACTAGCGGGTTTCAGGTGCTCCTGAAACACCTCATCCAATTCAACCAATCCACTTTAAGCCTTCACTTTCGTCTTTACCCCGCATGGCTAAGTCAAACCCTCCACAAAACGATGAGTCAGGATGTGTTTCCGCTCACCTCATTTTGTGATGGCAAACTGCTACCCAGACGCTCTCTTCCAGTTCAGTAATGACGTTCACACGGCCAAAGGTTGAAAACTTTCAACAACTGTTCGCATTAATCTTGGACAATTCGTGTTTCTTTACCTTTTCAGACAGATGGTGCATGTCAGTAACACCTGTAGTCGTCCATAAGATGGAAAATACACAGGTAGCAGAACAACGCACGTCACAGTTTGTTGGTAATTTATCTGTTAGTGAAGAGAAATTCTTTCAAAGACAGGATGGAATTTCTCCAACAATTAGCCATCTTTGACCTTGAATACAGCGAGCTCTGCCCAAGCAACTGGCCAGGCTAGAAAATAAGTATGAACAAAGCACGCAAGTGAAAGCGCCCCCAGAACAATAGACATTATGTTATTAACCAGGTCAGTGGTGTAATTAACCAGGTCAGTGGTATTATTAACCAAGTCACTGGTATTATTAACCAGGTCAGAAGCATTAATAAACAGGTCAGTGGATTAATTAACCAGGTCAGTGTTATTAACCAGGTCAGTGGTGTTATTAACAAGGTCAGTGGAGTAATTAACCAGGTCAGTGTTATTAACCAGGTCAGTGGTGTTAAAAGCCAGGTCAGTGTTATTAACCAGGTCAGTGGAGTAATTAACCAGGTCAGTCTTATTAACCAGGCCAGTGGTGTTAATAACCAGGTCAGTGTTATTATTAACTAGGTCAGTGTTATTACCCAAGTCAGTGGTGGTATTAACCAGGTAGTGGTGTTAATCAGGTCAGTGGTATAGTTCACCAGGTCAGTGTTATTAACGAGGTCAGTGTTGTTATTAACCAGGTCAGTGGATTAATTAACCAGGTCAGTGTTATTAACCAGGTCAGTGTTGTAATTGACCAGGTCAGTGTTATTAACCAGGTCAGTGGTGTTATTAACCAGGTCAGTGGAGTAATTAACCAGGTCAGTGTTATTAACCAGGTCAGTGGTGTTATTAACCAGGCCAGTGGTGTTAAAAACCAGGTCAGTGTTGTTATTAACCAGGTCAGTGTTGTTATTGACCAGGTCAGTATAAATGACAAGGTCAATGGTGTTATTAACCAGGTCAGTGATGTTATTAACCAGGTCAGCTGATTAATTAACCAGGTCAGTGTTATTAACCAGGTCAGTGGTGTTATTAACCAGGTCAGTAGAGTAATTAACCACGTCAGTGTTATTGACCAGGTCAGTGTTAATAAAAAGGTCAATGGTGTTATTAACCAGGTCAGTGGTGTTATTAACCAGACCAGTTGTGTTAAAAACCAGGTCAGTGTTGTTATTAACTAGGTCAGTGTTATTAACCAGGTCAGTGGTGGTACTAACCAGGTCAGTGGATTAATTAACCAGGTCAGTGTTATTAACCAGGTCAGTGGTGTTATTAACCAGGTCAGTGGTGTTAAAAGCCAGGTCAGTGTTATTAACCAGGTCAGTGGAGTAATTAACCAGGTCAGTGGTGTTATTAACCAGGCCAGTGGTGTTAAAAAACAGGTCAGTGTTGTTATTAACTAGGTCAGTGTTATTAACCAGGTCAGTGGTGGTATTAACCAGGTCAATGGATTAATTAACCACTGGTCAGTGTTATTAACCAGGCCAGTGGTGTTAACAACCAGGTCAGTGTTGTTATTAACCAGGTCTGTGGTGTTATTAACCAGGTCAGTGTTATTAACCAGGTCAGTGGGGTAATTAACCAGGTCAGTGTTATTAACCAGGTCAGTGTTGTAATTGACCAGGTCAGTGTTATTAACCAGGTCAGTGGTGTTATTAACCAGGTCAGTGGAGTAATTAACCAGGTCAGTGTTATTAACCAGGTCAGTGGTGTTATTAACCAGGCCAGTGGTGTTAAAAACCAGGTCAGTGTTGTTATTAACCAGGTCAGTGTTGTTATTGACCAGGTCAGTATAAATGACAAGGTCAATGGTGTTATTAACCAGGTCAGTGATGTTATTAACCAGGTCAGCTGATTAATTAACCAGGTCAGTGTTATTAACCAGGTCAGTGGTGTTATTAACCAGGTCAGTAGAGTAATTAACCACGTCAGTGTTATTGACCAGGTCAGTGTTAATAAAAAGGTCAATGGTGTTATTAACCAGGTCAGTGGTGTTATTAACCAGACCAGTTGTGTTAAAAACCAGGTCAGTGTTGTTATTAACTAGGTCAGTGTTATTAACCAGGTCAGTGGTGGTACTAACCAGGTCAGTGGATTAATTAACCAGGTCAGTGTTATTAACCAGGTCAGTGGTGTTATTAACCAGGTCAGTGGTGTTAAAAGCCAGGTCAGTGTTATTAACCAGGTCAGTGGAGTAATTAACCAGGTCAGTGGTGTTATTAACCAGGCCAGTGGTGTTAAAAAACAGGTCAGTGTTGTTATTAACTAGGTCAGTGTTATTAACCAGGTCAGTGGTGGTATTAACCAGGTCAATGGATTAATTAACCACTGGTCAGTGTTATTAACCAGGCCAGTGGTGTTAACAACCAGGTCAGTGTTGTTATTAACCAGGTCTGTGGTGTTATTAACCAGGTCAGTGTTATTAACCAGGTCAGTGGGGTAATTAACCAGGTCAGTGTTATTAAACAGGCCAGTGGTGTTAACAACCAGGTCAGTGTTCTTATTAACCAGGTCAGTGGTGTTTTTAACCAGGTCAGTAGAGTAATTAACCAGGTCAGTGTTATTGACCAGGTCAGTGGAGTAATTAACCATGTCAGTGTTATTAACCAGGTAAGTAGTGTTATTAACAAGGTCAATGGTGTTATTAACCAGGTTAGTGGTGTTATTAACCAGGCCAGTGGATTAATTAACCAGGTCAGTGTTATTAACTAGGTCAGTGGTGTTATTAACCAGGTCAGTGGAGTAATTAACCAGGTCAGTGCAGTAATTAACCAGGCCAGTGGTGTTAATAACCAGGTCAGTGTTGTTATTAACTAGGTCAGTGTTATTAATCAGGTTAGTGGTGGTATTAACCAGGTCAGTGGATTAATTAACCAGGTCAGTGTTATTAACCAGGTCAGTGGTGTTATTAACCAGGTCAGTGGTGTTAAAAGCCAGGTCAGTGTTATTAACCAGGTCAATGGATTAATTAACCAGGTCAGTGTTATTAACCAGGTCAGTGGGGTAATTAACCAGGTCAGTGTTATTCACCAGCTCAGTGGTGTTATTAACCAGGTCAGTAGAGTAATTAACCAGGTCAGTGGTGTTATTAACCAGGTCAGTGGTGTTATTAACTAGGTCAGTGGAGTAATTAACCAGGTCAGTGTTATTAACCAGGTCAGTGGATTAATTAACCAGGTCAGTGTTATTACCCAGGTCAGTGTTATTAACCAGGCCAGTGGTGTTAACAACCAGGTCAGTGTTGTTATTAACCAGGTCAGTCGTGTTATTAACCAGGTCAGTCAAGTGATTAACTACGTCAGTGTTATTAACCAGGTCAGTGGTGTTATTAACCAGGTCAGTGAAGTAATTAACTAGGTCAGTGTTATTAACCACGTCAGTGCTGTTATGAACCAGGTCAGTAGAGTAATTAACCAGGCCAGTGTTATTAACCAGGCCAGTGGTGTTAAAAACCAGGTCAGTGTCATTAACCAGGCCAGTGGTGTTAAAAACCAGGTCAGTGTTGTCATTAACCAGTTCAGTGGAGTAATTAACCAGGTCTGTGTTATTAACCAGGCCAGTGGTGTTAAAAACCAGGTCAGTGTTGTCATTAACCAGGTCAGTGGAGTAATTAACCAGATCAGTGGTGTCATTAACCAGGTCAGTGGCGTAAGTAACCAGGTCAGTGGTGTTATTAACCAGGTCAGTCGTGTTATTAACTAGGTCAGTGGAGTAATTAACCAGGTCAGTGGTATTAACCAGGTCGGTGGTGTTATTAACAAGGTCAATGGTGTTATTAACCATGTCAGTGGTGTTATTAACCAGGCCAGTGGATTAATTAACCAGGTCAGTGTTATTATCCAGGTCAGTGAAGTAATTAACCAGGTCAGTCTTATAAACCAGGCCAGTGGTGTTAATAACCAGGTCAGTGAAGTAATTAACCAGGTCAGTGTTATTAACCAGGTCAGTGAAGTAATTAAGCAGGTCAGTCTTATTAACCAGGCCAGTGGTGTGAATAACCAGGTCAGTGTTGTTATTAACTAGGTCAGTGTTATTAACCAGGTCAGTGGTGGTATTAACCAGGTCAGTAGATTAATTAACCAGGTCAGTGGTGTTATTAACCAGGCCAGCGGTATTAAAAAACAGGTCAGTGGTGTCATTAACCAGGCCAGTGGTGTTATAAGCCAGGTCAGTGTTATTAACCAGGTCAATGGTATTATTAACCAGGTCAGTGGTGTTATTAACCAGGCCAGTGGTATTAAAAAACAGGTCAGTATTGTTTTTAACCAGGCCAGTGGTGTTATTAACCAGGTCAGTGGAGTAATTAACCAGGTCAGTGTTGTTAACCAGGTCAGTGGTGTTGTTAACCAGGTCAGTGGAGTAATTAACCAGGTCAGTGTTATTAACCAGGTCAGTGGTGTTATTAACAAGGTCAATGGTGTTATTAACCAGGCCAGTGGTATTAAAAAACAGGTCAGTGTTGTTATTAGCCAGGCCAGTGGATTAATTAACCAGGTCAGTCTTATTAAACAGGCCAGTGGAGTTAATGACCAGGTCAGTGTTGTTATTAACTAGGTCAGTGTTATTAACCAGGTCAGTGGTGGTATTAACCAGTTCAGTGGAATAATTAACCAGGTCAGTGTTATTAACCAGGTCAGTGGTGTTATTAACCAGGTCAGTGGTGTTAAAAGCCAAGTCAGTGTTATTAACCAGGTCAGTGGTGGTATTAACCAGGTCAGTAGATTAATTAACCAGGTCAGTGGTGTTATTAACCAGGCCAGCGGTATTAAAAAACAGGTCAGTGGTGTCATTAACCAGGCCAGTGGTGTTATAAGCCAGGTCAGTGTTATTAACCAGGTCAATGGTATTATTAACCAGGTCAGTGGTGTTATTAACCAGGCCAGTGGTATTAAAAAACAGGTCAGTATTGTTTTTAACCAGGCCAGTGGTGTTATTAACCAGGTCAGTGGAGTAATTAACCAGGTCAGTGTTGTTAACCAGGTCAGTGGTGTTGTTAACCAGGTCAGTGGAGTAATTAACCAGGTCAGTGTTATTAACCAGGTCAGTGGTGTTATTAACAAGGTCAATGGTGTTATTAACCAGGCCAGTGGTATTAAAAAACAGGTCAGTGTTGTTATTAGCCAGGCCAGTGGATTAATTAACCAGGTCAGTCTTATTAAACAGGCCAGTGGAGTTAATGACCAGGTCAGTGTTGTTATTAACTAGGTCAGTGTTATTAACCAGGTCAGTGGTGGTATTAACCAGTTCAGTGGAATAATTAACCAGGTCAGTGTTATTAACCAGGTCAGTGGTGTTATTAACCAGGTCAGTGGTGTTAAAAGCCAGGTCAGTGTTATTAACCAGGTCAGTGGATTAATTAACCAGGTCAGTGTTATTAACCAGGTCAGTGGGGTAATTAACCAGGTCAGTGTTATTAACCAGGTCAGTGAAGTAATTAACTAGGTCAGTGTTATTAACCAGGTCAGTGGTGTTACTAACCAGGTCAGTAGAGTAATTAACCAGGTCAGTGGTGTTATTAACCAGGTCAGTGGTGTTATTAACTAGGTCAGTGGAGTAATTAACCAGGTCAGTGTTATTACCCAGGTCAGTGTTATTAACCAGGCCAGTGGTGTTAACAACCAGGTCAGTATTGTTATTAACCAGGTCAGTCGCGTTATTAACCAGCTCAGTCAAGTAATTAACTACGTCACTGTGATTAATCAGGTCAGTGGTGTTATTAACCAGGTCAGTGGAGTAATTAACTAGGTCAGTGTTATTAACCATGTCAGTGCTGTTATTAACCAGGTCGGTAGAGTAATTAACCAGGCCAGTGTTATTAACCAGGCCAGTGGCCTTAAAAACCAGGTCAGTGTTATTAACCAGGCCAGTGGTGTTAAAAACCAGGTCAGTGTTGTCACTAACCAGGTCAGTGGAGTAATTAACCAGGTCTGTGTTATTAACCAGGCCAGTGGTGTTAAAAACGAGGTCAGTGTTGTCATTAACCAGGTCAGTGGAGTAATTAACCAGATCAGTGGTGTCATTAACCAGGTCAGTGGAGTAATTAACCAGGTCAGTGGTGTTATTAACAAGGTCAGTCGTGTTATTAACTAGGTCAGTGGAGTAATTAACCAGGTCAGTGGTATTAACCAGGTCAGTGGTGTTATTAACAAGGTCAATGGTGTTATTAACCATGTCAGTGGTGTTATTAACCAGGCCAGTGGATTAATTAACTAGGTCAGTGTTATTAACCAGGTCAGTGGTGTTATTAACCAGGTCAGTGGAGTAATTAGCCAGGACAGTATTATTAACCAGGTCAGTGGTGTTATTAACCAGGTCAGTAGAGTAATTAACCAGGCCAGTGTTATTAACCAGGCCAGTGGCGTTAAAAACCAGGTCAGTGTTATTAACCAGGCCAGTGGTGTTAAAAACCAGGTCAGTGTTGTCACTAACCAGGTCAGTGGAGTAATTAACCAGGCCTGTGTTATTAACCAGGTCAGTGGGGTAATTAACCAGGTCAGTGTTATTAACCAGGTCAGTGAAGTAATTAACTAGGTCAGTGTTATTAACCAGGTCAGTGGTGTTACTAACCAGGTCAGTAGAGTAATTAACCAGGTCAGTGGTGTTATTAACCAGGTCAGTGGTGTTATTAACTAGGTCAGTGGAGTAATTAACCAGGTCAGTGTTATTACCCAGGTCAGTGTTATTAACCAGGCCAGTGGTGTTAACAACCAGGTCAGTATTGTTATTAACCAGGTCAGTCGCGTTATTAACCAGCTCAGTCAAGTAATTAACTACGTCACTGTGATTAATCAGGTCAGTGGTGTTATTAACCAGGTCAGTGGAGTAATTAACTAGGTCAGTGTTATTAACCATGTCAGTGCTGTTATTAACCAGGTCGGTAGAGTAATTAACCAGGCCAGTGTTATTAACCAGGCCAGTGGCCTTAAAAACCAGGTCAGTGTTATTAACCAGGCCAGTGGTGTTAAAAACCAGGTCAGTGTTGTCACTAACCAGGTCAGTGGAGTAATTAACCAGGTCTGTGTTATTAACCAGGCCAGTGGTGTTAAAAACGAGGTCAGTGTTGTCATTAACCAGGTCAGTGGAGTAATTAACCAGATCAGTGGTGTCATTAACCAGGTCAGTGGAGTAATTAACCAGGTCAGTGGTGTTATTAACAAGGTCAGTCGTGTTATTAACTAGGTCAGTGGAGTAATTAACCAGGTCAGTGGTATTAACCAGGTCAGTGGTGTTATTAACAAGGTCAATGGTGTTATTAACCATGTCAGTGGTGTTATTAACCAGGCCAGTGGATTAATTAACTAGGTCAGTGTTATTAACCAGGTCAGTGGTGTTATTAACCAGGTCAGTGGAGTAATTAGCCAGGACAGTATTATTAACCAGGTCAGTGGTGTTATTAACCAGGTCAGTAGAGTAATTAACCAGGCCAGTGTTATTAACCAGGCCAGTGGCGTTAAAAACCAGGTCAGTGTTATTAACCAGGCCAGTGGTGTTAAAAACCAGGTCAGTGTTGTCACTAACCAGGTCAGTGGAGTAATTAACCAGGCCTGTGTTATTAACCAGGCCAGTGGTGTTAAAAACCAGGTCAGTGTTGTCATTAACCATGTCAGTGGAGTAATTAACCAGATCAGTGGTGTCATTAACCAGGTCAGTGGAGTAATTAACCAGGTCAGTGGTGTTATTAACCAGGTCAGTCGTGTTATTAACTAGGTCAGTGGAGTAATTAACCAGGTCAGTGGTATTAACCAGGTCAGTGGTGTTATTAACAAGGTCAATGGTGTTATTAACCAGGTCAGGGTTGTTTTTAACCAGGCCAGTGGTATTAAAAAACAGGTCATTGTTGTTATTAACCAGGCCAGTGGATTAATTAACCAGGTCAGTGTTATTAACCAGGTCGGTGGTGTTATTAACCAGGTCAGTGGAGTAATTAACCAGGTCAGTGTTATTAACCAGGTCAGTGGTGTTATTAACCAGGTCAGTGGTGTTAAAAGCCAGGTCAGTGTTATTTACCAGGTCAGTGGAGTAATTTCCCAGGTCAGTGGTGTTATTAACCAGGTCAGTCATGTTATTAACTAGGTCAGTGGAGTAATTAACCAGGTCAGTGTTATTAACCAGTTCAGTGGTGTTATTAACCAGGTCAGTGGTGTTAAAAGCCAGGTCAGTGTTATTAACCAGGTCAGTGGATTAATTAACCAGGTCCGTGGGGTATTTAACCAGGTCAGTGTTATTAACCAGGCCAGTGGTGTTAACACCCAGGTCAGTGTTGTTATTAACCAGGTCAGTGGAGTAATTAACCAGGTCAGTGGTGTTATTAACCAGGTCAGTGGAGTAATTTCCCAGGTCAGTGGTGTTATTAACCAGGTCAGTCATGTTATTAACTAGGTCAGTGGAGTAATTAACCAGGTCAGTGTTATTAACCAGTTCAGTGGTGTTATTAACCAGGTCAGTGGTGTTAAAAGCCAGGTCAGTGTTATTAACCAGGTCAGTGGTGTCATTAACCAGGTCCGTGGGGTATTTAACCAGGTCAGTGTTATTAACCAGGCCAGTGGTGTTAACAACCAGGTCAGTGTTGTTATTAACCAGGTCAGTGGTGTTATTAACCAGGTCAGTGGAGTAATTAACCAGGTCAGTGTTATTAACCAGGTCAGTGGATTAATTTTTTTTTTTTTTTTTTTTTTAACCTGTCTTGTCCAGCATCGTTGCAAACAGAATGATTGTCTGGCTGCCGTCTGGTGCTGGACAATTTTACTCTATCAAGCAGGGATTTATACTACATGTATAAAGTCCCTCTTGATGACATGAAAAACTTTATTTAATCAGACTCTTAATGCTGGACTCGACCGGAGGGGACAGAGAGAGAGAGAGAGAAAAGAAAGTAGAGAGAAGAGGGAGGGGAGAGAGAGGGACAGAAAGGGTGTGGGGAGTGCGGGTGGGGACTTGAAACATCATACAGAAGACCATGTAATCCATACTACTTACAACATATATAGCTAAGATCATCCTTGCCAGTAGGTCATTACACAACTAGTTGATAATAGTAACAATAATAATAATAAGAGTAAGAGTAATAATAATAATAAGAACAGAAATAATAAAAAAAAGAAAAAAAATATGATAATAGATATAAGTGAAACTGCTGTATTCAAGAACACGCGCAGAGAAACCTGTGTGGATGTGTTGGAGAACTCGGCCACACGGCGACGCAAAGACTGTGTGGAGACGTTCAGGAAGGAGTGACCATGCAGAGTGATCATGCAGATGCCACCTCACTTGAACAGAGGCCAGAGTCAGGCCAGGGGTCCCGAGACCCCCCCCCCCACACGGGCCGAGGGCCAGCACGCCACCCGGGGGGACCCGGCCCGCCCAGACGGCCACCACCAGAGGCCAGCCCCACACCCCAGCGCCCAGCCGCACACCCCGAGAACCAGTCCTGCCCCCCCCCAGACCAACACACACACACACAAACACACACACTCTCCTTCCACTCCTCCATTCATCCTCCCACGCATACACCATTCAACCCTCACATACTCTGTCCTCCCACACACACACACCATCCTTCCACCATCCATCCTTCCACACACACACCATCCTTCCTCCCACACACTCACCATCCTTCCACCATACACTCTCCCACACCTACCCCATCCTCCCACACACACATCATCCCTCCACCACTCATCCTCCCACACATACACCATCCTCCCTCTCATACACCATTCATCCACCTTCACACCTCCCACACACACACACACACACCATCCTTCCACTACCCATCCTCCCACACATACATCATTCTCCTACACATACACCGTCCTCCCTCTCCTACACCAAACATCCACCTTCACGTACCCCATCCTCCCACACACACACACCACCCCTCCATCACCCACTCTCCCAAACATACACCACTCCCCCACACACACACCATCCTCCCTCCCATACACCATCCATCCTCCCGCACACACACCATCCTTCCACCATCCATCCTCCCACACACTCCCCCATCCCTGCACCATACATTCTCCCACACATACCCCATCCTCCCACACATACATCATCCCTCCACCATTCATCCTCCCACACCCACACCACCCCCCCTCCCACACACCACGCATCCACCTCCACACACCCCACCCTCCCACACACCATCCCTCCACCACCCATCCCCCCACACCCACACCACTCTCCCACCTACACACCACCCCCCCCCCCAACACACACACACACAAACACCATCCCCCCACCACCATCCTCCCGCCACCCCACGCCACGGGGGGACAGCCCCAGCCAGGAGGCGAGGAGACACGAGCCAGGCCCCCACCCCCCCACCCCCAAAACAGCACCTTCCAGCCAAAACCCCCCGGGACAGCCCGCCTACGCCCCGGGCCAACACGACATGCCACCCGGCCCGCCCCGCCCCCGGGCCATCCATGGAGACAGGGGCGCTTGAAGACCCCATCCCCCCTCCCTCCCCCACTAGTGATGGAATATATTATGTGCTGTTTGCAATTAAAAAAAAGAGGGTTAAAATTGGGGGGCAGTAACTGCATTGAGGAGGGGGCGGGGCCACCTGAGCAGTCCCACCCACCTGACCTCGCATGTTCCACCCCCCAAAACGTGTTTGTATGTTGCAAATGTTATTTGTGCTCAGTGACTAAGTGGAATTAAAAGCTGGGAGGCATGCTGCCGCTCGGCGAAGCAACGGGGCCACTATGATGACCCCCCTGCCCCGCCCAGCGCAACAAGCACACCTCCCACAGCCCTACCTGTGTATGTAGTGAAGAGTGGGGGAGGGGAGGGGTCAGGAGATGTAGGTCCAGAGGGGAGTAAGCCTCCCCCCTGGAAGACGACCCGCCAGTGGCTTAGGGCGCCCCCGTCCCCCGCCAGCCCCGAAGGGCGTCACAGGCCCGGAGCAGGCACCCCAACCCAGGCACGCCACGAACCCCCCCAGGGGCCAGCCACCAGCCCAAGGGGCCACTTTCCTCTTTCTGAGTGGGAGGGGGGCGAGGCAAAGGAAGGGAACCCCAGGCCCACACCCCCAACACCCGGCCAGGGCGCCCCCCAGAGGACACGTCCTAACCCCCTGCAAACGCACACACACTCTTGTTTTTTTTTTTTTTTTTTCCCCCAGCCACTCACACACCCTCTCACACACCTCTATACACCAACACCTCAATACGTGCACATACCTCCACACACACACTTCACGCACATACATACCTGCATATACACACAAGCACCTCCATACATACTCACGCCTCCACCCACTCCTTCACTCCTCCACACACACCTCGACCTCCACGTGCACACACTCATATATACACACCTTCACACACACCCACACACACATCCCACATAGACCTCCACACACACACCCGCACACCACTCACACACACATACAAGCACACACCTAGACCTTCATACACACCCACACACACATACAGCACACACATCCCTCTACACTCACCCACACACCAGCATACCTACGGACACACACACACACACACCCACCTATATACAAACACACCCCCACCCAGGTTCCGGGGCTGCGACCAAGCACCAGGGCACGGACCAACCAGCCCCCGGCACGGCACATCCGGACGGGCCCAGCCCCCCCCAGCAGCGGCAGACCCCCCACCCCCAGGAGAGGGGGGAGACCCGACACCCCAGAGCCCGGGGCCCCCACCCGGCCCACCCCGGGCCCGACCGGCCACCCGGCCAGGGGCCGACGGACACAGACCCAGGCACCCCGGCAGCCACCCCCCACCGCCACGAGGCAGCCCCACCCCAGGGCCCACCCATTGCCGCCCGCCCAGACCGGAATCCCCAGCCGACCCAGCAGCGGAGCAGCCGAGATCCCCACCCAGGAGACAACCGGAGACCCGAAGCCACCAGGGACCCCCCACCCATATCCACCCCCATCCCAGCGAAGCCGCAATCCTCCACCTACATTAGGTGATGTAGCCAGTCACAGGGGACCAGAGGGAATGAAAGTCATCTGATTGGTTCCTGGAGGAGGCAGACATTGTCTCAATGCTGATGTGATCTAACAGGAGATTTCTAAACTGCTGGATAGACAAATTATTCTTATCTTTCCAGTTCACAAGAATAGTTTTCTTTGCGATGCATAAGACTGCGAGGACCAAGTTTATGGAGCGTATTCCTATGTTAGTGTCACCCAGGTTGCCCAGTAGGCAAAGTGTGGGGTTTGCAGAAAAACTGGTTTTAAACCATTTTGAGAGATCTTCACACACCTTAATCCAGAACCTTTGGACAGGTGTGCAGGACCACAGCGCATGGATGTAGCTATCAGAAGTGTTCTCAGAGCAGTGTGGGCAGATATCTGATGGTGAAAGGCCCATCCTGAACATCCTGTGTCCTGTATAATGAGTTCTATGGAGAATTTTGAATTGTATTAGTTGTATATTTGAATTCTGAGTCATTTTAAACGTGTTTAAACATATTTGTGACCATCTTTTCTGATCAAAGTTATTAGATAAATCATCTTCCCATTTTGAAGTTGGGAGAGATATCCTGTCTTCTAGCTTTGCAAGTAATCTATATATTTTTGATAATAATTTTGGAGTATTAAGATTCAAGAATTCTGCTATTCTGACAGGAAGCTGCAAGTCTAACTGTACAGGGGTATACTTCTTACATATAATTGATTTTAGTTGGTGGTACTCTAAGAATTTATTGCTGTTGATTCCATACTGTGAGACAATTGTGTTGAAAGATACAAAGTTTCCATTTTCTATTATCTGTCCTAACTGTTGTATTCCTTTAGTCTTCCATTGAGTGAAGTTTATCATCTTTTTGTTCTGCAGGATGTCAGGGTTGTTCCAGATGGGTGTAAGTCTACATGGAAAGAGGGAAGATCTGGTTATCTTACAGAATTCCCACCAAGCCATTAAGGAAAAACGGATGTTAAGGCTTTTAAAGCACTTATATGGTTTAATGGTTGAGCTGATGAACGGCAGGTCAGAGATGACTAAGTCCTCACACAAAGCCTGCTCCCCATCTAGCCACGGCTCATCCAGATAACTGGGTTTGAGCCACTTTGAGATGTACTGCAGCCTGTTAGCTATAAAGTAGTGATTAAAGTTTGGTAGATCCAGTCCTCCTCTATCTTTAGTCTGCTGTAAGGTTTTAAGACTGATACGTGACGGCTTGTTTTTCCAAAGAAACTTGGATATGAAAGAGTCCAGAGATTTAAACCAACTGGTGGAGGGTTTAGTGGGTATCATTGAAAATAAATAATTAACTTTAGGTAGAATCATCATCTTAATGGTGGCAACTCTCCCCATTAGTGAGATGGGTAAGCGCCTCCACCGTAAGAGATCATCTTCTATTGTTTTTAGTAGCTGAACATAGTTTAATTTTGTTAAATCTGATAATCTGGGGGAAATATTTATACCTAAATATCTAATGTTTCCTGTCTGTATTTTGATATTAGGGATGTTTTGTAGGTCACAGTTGATGGACATGGCTGTGGTCTTAGACCAGTTAATAGAATAATCAGATATTGATGAGAACTTATTAATAACTGTGATTGTCTCAGAGAGTGATGTTTGTGAGTTCTGAAGGAAGAGTAATACATCATCTGCATAAAGACTTATTTTATGTTCTATATTTTTGCCCTGGATTCCTTTAATTTCTATATTTTTTCTAATAGCAGCCGCTAACGGCTCTATGAATATGGCAAAAAGTGAGGGGGAGAGTGGACAGCCCTGTCTGGTGCCTCTCTGTAAGCGGAAGCTTGGAGAAGTTTGATCGTTGGTTTTCACACATGCATTTGGGTTATTATATAATATTTTAATCCACTCTATGAAAGAAGGTCCAAACCCAAATTTGTCTAGTGTTGCAAATAGAAACTTCCAGTTTACCCTGTCGAAGGCTTTTTCTGCATCTAGAGAAATGATTGTGGATTCTAGATTATGTAAAGTAGAGTAATCTATGAGGTTAATTAGTCTACGCGTGTTAGTAGATGAATGTCGGCCTTTTATAAAACCTGTCTGGTCCGGATGTATTATAAGAGGGGTTATTTTTTCTATCCTTCTGGCAAGAGCTTTACTAATTATTTTCAGGTCTACATTTATTAAAGATATGGGACGGTAACTGGATGGAAGTGTGGGGTCTTTGCCTGGTTTTAGCAATAGTGTTATATTAGCTAAGTTCATATTTTGCGGTATTTTTTGTTTTTCCTGTATTTCTAACAACATATTATAAAATGTAGGAGCTAGCGTTGTCCAGAATTCCTTGTAAAATTCTGCTGAGTAACCATCTGGACCCGGGGCTTTATTGTTGGGCATATGTTGGAGAGCTTCGTGGAGTTCATCTACAGTAATAGGTGCATCTAAAGTTATTTTATTTTCATTTTTTAGTTTTGGTAGATTAATGTTGTTTAAAAATTGTTCAATATGTTCATCTGTTGGATTAATCTGTGATTCATATAATGTTTTATAGAAGCTTCTAAACGTGTCATTTATCTTGTCTGGGTCATGGCTGATGTTTCCGTCTTGATCTTTAACAGAGGAGATTGTTGTTTTCTCCTTGTTTGTTTTTAGTTGATTTGCTAAACACTTTCCAGATTTGTTACTATGTTCAAAGTTCTCCAAGCGAAGTCTTTGCACTAAAAACTGTGTTTTTTTATCTATAATTTCTTTAAGCTGCAATTTAGTTTTCCTTATATTATTCATTGTGTGCTCTTCGGGGGAAATGCGGTAAGCCTCCTCCAATGATTTAATCCTGAGTTCTAATTCTAAAACTCTTGCTGTTTCCTTCTTCTTCTTATGTGAGGAGAAGGAAATTATTTTCCCTCGCATTACTGCTTTTCCTGCTTCCCAAAGGAGACACGCTGAAGTTTCAGGCATGTCATTTTTTTCTATATAAATTGACCATTCTTTTTTAAAATAATCAATAAACTCAGGATCTTTCAATAAAGAGGTGTTAAATCTCCAGCTTTTACCAATCGGTTTATTATTTTTGTTTCTCAGAGTGAATGAAACTGGTGCGTGATCGCTAATGCTGATTGGATGTATCTGAGTCTCTGAAATGTCGCCCATTAGTGAGTTACTATTTAAAATATAATCTATTCTAGAGAAGGAGTGGTGAACTGAAGAGAAGAAGGTGTATTCTCTTAGTTTAGGATGGTGAGAGCGCCAAGCATCGCAAAGACCAAAATCCTTCATGTACTGTTTGATAGTTTCTGACGACTGCCAGACTCGATGACTACCTGATGTGCTGCAGCGATCTTGTTCAGTCAAGACTACATTAAAATCACCAGCTAGCACTATTCTGTTATCTGAATAATTCTGGAGTGTAGCAAACAGGGAGTGGAAAAAGGAGGGATCATCTGCATTGGGGCCGTACACATTGGTAATACATAATTTGATATTACAAATAGATAATAAAGTTATCAGAAATCTGCCTTCCGGATCCACTACTGTGCTATCTATGTCAAAATTTAGTCTCTTATTAATAAGAGTAGCTACTCCTCTCTGCCTAGAATTATAACAAGCTGAGTAAACATGAGGAAACTGAGCTGTTTGAAGAAGGTCTATGGTTGAGTTTGTTAAATGAGTCTCTTGTAGTAAGACAATGTCAGCCTGCAGCTCCTGTAATTTATTAAAGATCTTCAACCTCTTCTCCCTGGAACCGGCTCCATGTACATTCCAACAGACGATTTTTAACATGGTTATTGTGAACGGTTTAATGTTTCATGCGTGTTACTGACGCGTGTGTCTTTGTGCGCCCCTTTTGCGTGTTCGCGCGTGTTTGCATGCAGCCTGATTGCGCGCGTTTGTCCGTATGTTAAATGTCCGTATATGTAGTCTACCTTAATGCGTGTTCTCTCATACATAAAACGCGAGTGTTTATATGTATCATGTATGGTGCGGCTGTGCGTCCTGACGGTGTTCGACCGGCTGCATGCGCTGCTGATATTACGAGCTGGATTACAATTAACAGTGAAGACGTGAAATAGAAAGATAGTGAAAAGTGAAAAGTGAGAAGAGTGGTAAAACAGAAAAAAATACGTCGATCTAGGTGTAGAGGCTGTGGTGAGACGAGCAGTGTGTTCTACTGTCAGTGATCTATAATGGCGAGTTAAGAGTGATCATTTGGAGAGATTGACTTACAGCACCTGGGATCAGAAGAGCCACGGAGTGATGTCCGGGTCGCGGTACAGTTGTCCATTAATAAACAGTTTATCCACCGCGATGACAGCGCGAGCGCCATTGGCGATCGATTTCCTCCTGATGGGAAACAGGACTCTCCGTCGGTCCAGAATCTCTCTCGGATATTGGTCGTTTACTCCGAAGTTGGTCCCCTTCAGTTCGCGGCCCTGGTTCTTCACCTGCTCCTTCTGTTTGAAGCTGACGAACTTCGCTACTATGGGTCTTGGTCTGCTGGACCCGGGTTTCCTCCCGCCGAGCCGATGGACTCTGTGAAAGGAGATGTTTTTCACCGTTTCCTCCGGGAGCTTCAGGTGGGTTTTGATGAAGTTTTTCACCGTGGTCTCGGGGTCCTCCTCCGTCTGCTCTGGAATCCCTGCAAACACCAGGTTCTCTCTCATGCTCCGCGCCTGCAGATCGATCACCGTTTCCTTCATCTTCTTATTTTCATCTGAGAGACGGGTCAAGCCCTCGGTGAGGGATTTTACCGTCTCTCTGAGACCGGCATTTTCTGCAGCCAGACTTTCCACCTGCTTCTGGCTGAATTCTAGTGATTCACGTAGCGCCTGGAACTCCTTGTGGAGAATTTCTACCAGACTCAAACGCGCATCAAAACTACTGAGTTTCTTATCTATAGAGATCAGAACATCTGTTGAGTCGTTCCCCGGTGGTGAAATAGCTCCAGGTGAATCCTCATTTCGCTGTCTCTTGGACTTGGATGAGGTGGAGGGGGTGGACGTGTTGTTCGGTTTCCCCATGACGATTCTGTCGTAACAACGATCTATAAAATCTGTCAGGCTGGCCAAATCCTCCCCGCTGTGCTCCAGAGTGTACCTTTTAAAGACACTATAGTCCTACTTTAAAGAATATTTTGATTAAGTTGGCACAAAATACAATAGAATGAAAGTATAAATGTTTGGGCGCGCCTAGTTTGAATCTGCTGTCTCCCCCGGAACTACGTCACCTACAGCATTAGCGTCACTTACCTGCCACCTGCAGTGGATTAATTAAGCAGGTCAGTGTTATTTACCAGGTCAGTGGATTAATTAACCAGGTCAGTGTTATTACCCTGGTCAGTGGGGTAATTAACCGGGTCAGTGTTATTAACCAGGCCAGTGGTGTTAACAACCAGGTCAGTGTTGTTATTAACCAGGTCAGTGGAGTAATTAACTAGGTCAATGTTATTAACCAGGTCAGTGGTCTTATTAACCAGGTCAGTGGAGTAATTAACCAGGTCTGTGTTATTAACCAGGCCAGTGGTGTTAAAAACCAGGTCAGTGTTGTCATTAACCAGGTCAGTGGAGTAATTAACCAGGTCAGTGGTGTTATTAACCAGGTCAGTGGAGTAATTACCCAGGTCAGTGGTGTTATTAACCAGGTCAGTCGTGTTATTAACTAGGTCAGTGGAGTAATTAACTAGGTCAGTGTTATTAACCAGGTCAGTGGTGTTATTAACCAGGCCAGTGGTATTAAAAAACAGGTCAGTGGTGTTAAAAACCAGGTCAGTGTTATTAACCAGGTCAGTGGAGTAATTAACCAGGTCAGTCTTATAAACTAGGCCAGTGGTGTTAATAACCAGGTCAGTGTTTTTATTTACTAGGTCAGTGTTATTAACCAGGTCAGTGTTGTTATTAACTAGGTCAGTATTATTAACCAGGTCAGTGGTGGTATTAACCAGGTCAGTGGATTAATTAAGCAGGTCAGTGTTATTAACCAGGTCAGTGGTGTTATTAATCAGGTCAGTGGAGTAATTAACCAGGTCAGTCTTATTATCCAGGCCAGTGGTGTTAATAACCAGTTCAGTGTTGTTATTAACTAGGTCAGTGTTAATAACCAGGTCAGTGGTGGTATTAACCAGGCAAGTGGATTAATTAACCAGGTCAGTGTTATTAAGCAGGTCAGTGGGTAATTAACCAGGTCAGTGTTATTAACCAGGCCAGTGGTTTTAACAACCAGGTCAGTGTTTTTATTAACCAGGCCAGTGGTGTTGTTAACCAGGTCAGTGGAGTAATTAACCAGGTCAATGTTATTAACCAGGTCAGTGGTGTTATTAACAAGGTCAATGGTGTTATGAACCAGGTCAGTGTTGTTATTAACCACGTCAGTGCTGTAATTAACCAGGTCAGTAGAGTAATTAACCAGGCCAGTGTTATTAACCAGGCCAGTGGTGTTAAAAACCAGGTCAGTGTTATTAACCAGGCCAGTGGTGTTAAAAACCAGGTCAGTGTTGTCATTAACCAGTTCAGTGGAGTAATTAACCAGGTCTGTGTTATTAACCAGGCCAGTGGTGTTAAAAACCAGGTCAGTGATATTAACCAGGCAAGTGGTGTTAAAAACCAGGTCAGTGTTGTCATTAACCAGGTCAGTGGAGTAATTAACCAGGTCTGTGTTATTAACCAGGCCAGTGGTGTTAAAAACCAGGTCAGTGTTGTCATTAACCAGGTCAGTGGAGTGATTAACCAGGTCAGTGGAGTAATTAACCAGGTCAGTGGTGTTATTAACCAGGTCAGTGGAGTAATTAACCAGGTCAGTGTTACTAACCAGGTCAGTGGTGTTATTAACAAGGTCAATGGTGTTATTAACCATGTCAGTGGTGTTATTAACCAGGCCAGTGGTATTAAAAAACAGGTCAGTGTTGTTATTAACCAGGCCAGTGAATTAATTAACCAGGTCAGTGTTATTAACCAGGTCAGTGGTGTTATTAACCGGGTCAGTGGAGTAATTAACCAGGTCAGTGTTATTAACCAGGTCAGTGGTGTTAGAAGCCAGGTCAGTGTTATTAACCAGGTCAGTGGATTAAATAACCAGGTCAGAGTTATTAACCAGGCCAGTGGTGTTATTAACCAGGCCAGTGGTGTTATTGACCAGGTCAGTGGTGTTATTAACCTGGTCAGTGGTGTTATTAACCAGGTCAGTGGTGTTAAAAACCAGGTCAGTGTTGTTATTAACCAGGTCAGTGTTATTAACCAGGTCAGTGTTGTTATTAACGAGGTCAGTGGAGTAATTAACCAGGTCAGTGTTATTAACCAGGTCAGTGTTGTTATTAACCAGGTCAGTGGAGTAATTAACCAGGTCAGTGTTATTAACCAGGTCAGTGTTGTTATTAACCAGGTCAGTGGAGTAATTAACCAGGTCAGTGTTATTAACCAGGTCAGTGTTGTTATTAACCAGGTCAGTGGAGTAATTAACCAGGTCAGTGTTATTAACCAGGTCAGTGTTGTCATTAACCAGGTCAGTGGAGTAATTAACCAGGTCAGTGTTATTAACCAGGCCAGTGGTGTTAAAAACCAGTTCAGTGTTGTCATTAACCAGGTCAGGGAGTAATTAACCAGGTCAGTGGTGTTATTCACCAGGTCAGTGGTGTTATTAACCTGGTCAGTGGTGTTATTAACCAGGTCAGTGGTGTTAAAAACCAGGTCAGTGTTGTTATTAACCAGGTCAGAGTTATTAACCAGGCCAGTGGTGTTAAAAACCAGGTCAGTGGTGTTATTAACCTGGTCAGTGGTGTTATTCACCAGGTCAGTGGTGTTATTAACCTGGTCAGTGGTGTTATTAACCAGGTCAGTGGTGTTAAAAACCATGTCAGTGTTGTTATTAACCAGGTCAGAGTTATTAACCAGGCCAGTGGTGTTATTAACTTCGTCAGTGGTGTAATTAACCAGGTCAGTGGGGTAATTTACCACTTTTCTTCAAACATATGGGCACTGAAATGTTTGTAAGAATTCTTTGTATTTGTTTTTTGCTAGAAGAAATCCAAGATAATTGTGAACGCCACAATCCTTGTAAAAAGTTTGTAAGTAGGACTTGTTTGTTTGTTTTAAGAGTTTTTGAATGAAGCCAAATGATCCCAAACATACCAGCAAATCAACAAGAGAATATAAATAAATCCAGCAATGCTGTAAAAAGATGGGGCCAAAATTCCTCCACAATGATGAGAGAGTAAAAACTTTATACAGAAAATGGACACATCCAGTTATTGTTGCCAATCAGCTGCAAGAAGCAGAATCTATGGAACTGTGACTGGGGTTTCATATTTTCATCCATGTATAAATACATCGTTTCATTATTTTAACTCCTTTTTCTTATTGTGTAAATGTTTTTAAGTTATCAGCTGCTAAAGAATGCAGAAGAAAGTCAAAAATCTCGCCTGTCAGCGTTACCAAGCCATCCTACAGATCTGCGTGTGCACACACACACTAACTCTGAGGCTAAAGCAGGAACAGCTTGTCGTACACTGAGAGACAGTGTATTCCCTTCACCAGAAAGTGTGTACATGAAAAACAACATTTTCCATGAACCTTGAGCACTAATTAAAGCATAGAAAGGAGTGTAATTGTTTTGCTGAGTCTGCTACAACTCCATGTTTCTGCCTGCCACATAAGCTCCATTATCCACTGCTTATGGAGTGTTTTTTTGGAAGTGAGTTAGTTGTCAGACAGGCTTGAAAATCCTCATCTTTTGGCTGCTCTTGACACTCTGGTTGAACCCGTCCTATTAACGCTGGATTACTGTGGAGAGGCTGTGTCTCCTTGACAAGGGAATAGAGCAGAACATTTGAGCGGGGATGATTTCATCTTGCAGATTTTAATTGCTCTAGCATCTATTCATGTCCTCTCAAGATGTGCCAAACAGCTTTGTAGATTCCCAGTGAAAGAAGTCAAGGTTCAGCAGAAATGTCTAACGCCAAATACTGTGAGTTTACAGCTGCAACATCAAAGATTATGGTCTCAGAATAAATAGATCCCTCTGCAGCCAGAATATGTTTGCAGAAAGCACTGCCAGATCTGGTCCTTTTGTTGTCTTTATATGCATAAATAGCCAGCATGAGCATCAGAGTTTAAGTTTGTAACCAAAATGAGCCTTTTCTAAAGAATATGATCAGTGTGCAAACAGAATAAAACCAACATTAGCTTTTCTGTTTGTTGCAGTTCATGTAAAAAAAATACACACATGGTCTGATTTTCCAAAAGCTTCCTGCTACTGACACTGTTATGGTGATAAAATTATTCATCATGTCATCTTGCTGAATGGGGTGCAGCACCTAAAAGGAAATAATGAGTACATGTGTGAAGCATGAAAATCTGAGCTACAAGCATATACATGTGTCTCCTTGTGAGTCATGTTCACATGAAAGTCAGTAGTTAAACATGTGCTTCTACCAGATATGGAAGATAATAAACTTTACTGTGATATTTACAGAAGTGTGAAAGCTTCAGGCGTTAAAGGTAAAGAAAGGATTCTGGGATAGTTTTTACAAGGAATGCACCATTACCACATTTATTCAAACTGAGTACAAGTACTTACATATGAGTTTTTGCCGATATGAGTACCAGTATGAGTACTAATAAATCTTATTACTGTTCCCTGGTGAGGAGTAGCAATGTGAATCCCCACCACTGAGGCTGATTCAATACGCATGTCAATATGCTGCCAGAGATACAATACCATAATGATACAGTGCAGCCTCCTGCAGATACGATACGATTTGCTCTGTTCACCATGCGATTCATTAGTGGTTTGACAACGATTTGACTTGATACAGCACTAGATCATGTTATATCCATAAAACCGCCATAAAAGATCATTTAGTTAACAGTAAATCCACTGCCCGTCTCCACTACACTGTTCTCAGCACAGATGCGTTTTTTAAATTGCTTTTTTCTTTGACACTGTCGCTCATTTCACTCTTCACACTTCTTCTCTCCGACCCTTTAACGGTTAACGGTAACACACTCATTATATTATATACACATCAGCACTTTTCATGATTCACAGGAACACACACAGAACAGCACAAGCGCACATACATCACTGTCACAACCAGCTGGCAGATACACATGCACGCTTCAGTAATATGCATATAACCCTCATTTCTGTGGTTGGTTCATGAACGAACTCACATTTGTCACTTGGAATGTGCGTGGAGCTGGCACAAGGGAAAAGAGGTTAAACATTTTTATCGCCTGCAAGAAATGAAAGCAGATATAATATTACTCCAAGAGACTCATTTATCAAACTCAACAATAGATCTTCTCTCAACAACCCAGTTTCCACACGTGTATTCAGCTTGTTATAATTCTAGGCAGAGAGGAGCAGCAACTCTTATTAATAGAAGGTTAAATTTTGACATAGATAATACAATCATAGATCCAGAAGGCAGATTTATAATAGTTACATTATCTATTAAAAATGTTAAGTTATGTATCGCAAATATATCTAGTCCAAATGTAGATGATCCTCCTTCTTTCACTCCCTCTTCGCCTCACTCTATGGTCACTCAGATAACACACTAATTATAGGAGGTGATTTTAACATTATACTGGACAAACATAGTACCACAGGAGCTCAGTCTGGAAATCCTCAGAAACTGTAAAACATGAAGGATTTTGGTCTCTGTGATGCTTGGCGCTCTCACCATCCCACACTAAGAGAATACACCTTCTTCTCTTCAGTCCACCATTCCTATTCTAGATTAGATTATTTCTTAACTAGCAGCTCGCTGATGAATGACATGTCAGAAATCAGAATCCATCCTATTAGCATTAGTGATCACGCACCAGTATCATTCACTCTGAGAAGTAAGAGCAATAAACCAGCAACTAGAAACTGGAGATTTAATATGTCATTACTTAAAGATCCTGAGTTTATCAGCTACTTTAAAAGAGAATGGTCCTTATATCTAGAAAATAACGACTTGCCAGAAACTTCAGCGTGTGTTCTTCTTTCTTTTCTTCTCATAAGAAAAAGAAGGAAACTTTGAGAATTTCAGAGTTAGAACTCAGAATTAAATCCTTAGAGGACGCTTACCATGTCTCCCAAGAAGAACACACACTAAATGCTATAAGGAAAGCTAAACTTGAACTTAATGAAATAATAGATAAAAAGACGCAATTCTTGGTGCAAAGACTTCTCTTGGAGAACTTTGAAAATGGCAACAAATCTGGAAGGTCCCTGGCTAATCAGTTAAAAACAAATAAGGAGAAAACAACCATCTCCTCTGTCAGAGATCCAGAAGGAAACATCAGCCACGACCCTGACAAGATAAATAACACTTTCAAAGAATTCTATAAAACATTATATACATCACAACTAACTACAACAGATGACAATATTGATAAATTTCTTAGTAACATCAATCTTCCAAAATTAAAACATGAAAATAAAATGGTCTTGGATTCCCCCCTTTCAGTCGGCGAACTCCAAGAAGCTCTCCAGCATATGCCCAACAATAAAGCTCCAGGTCCAGATGGTTACCCAGCAGAATTCTACAAAGAATTCTGGACAATGCTGGCACCCACTTTCTACAATATGATATTAGAAATAAAGGAAAAACAAAAAATACCTTCAAAAATGAACCTAGCCAATATTACTCTACTATTACTCTACTTCCATCCAGTTACTGTCCAATTTCATTAATAAATGTAGATCTCAAAATAATTAGCAAAGCTTTGGCCAGAAGAATAGAAAAAATAACCCCTCTAATAATACATCCTGACCAAACAGGCTTTATTAAAGGTAGACGTTCCTCTACTAATATGCGTAGATTAATTAACATCATAGATTATTCTACTCTACATAATCTGGAATCCACAGTCATTTCTTTAGACGCAGAAAAAGCATTTGACCGAGTAAACTGGAAATTTTTATTTGCAACGTTAAACAAATTGGGGTTTGGGTCATCTTTCATAGATTGGATAAAAATATTATATAACAACCCAAATGCATGTGTGAAGACCAATGATCAAACCTCTCCAAGCTTCTGTTTGCAGAGAGGCACCAGACAGGGCTGCCCGCTTTCTCCATCACTCTTTACTATTTTTATTGAACCCCTAGCTGCTGCCATAAGACAAAATAAAGAGATTAAAGGAATCCATGCCAAATATATAGAACACAAGATAAGTCTTTATGCTGATGATGTATTACTTTTCCTCCAGAACTCACCGACATCTCCCCCCCAGACAATCACACTTATTAACACATTCTCATCAATATCTGACTACTCTATTAACTGGTCTAAGACTATTATTATGCCCTTCAACTGTGACCTACAAAACATACCCAATACTACAATACAGTCTGGAAACATTAGATAACTAGGCATAAACATTTCCCCCAGGTTATCAGAACTAACAAAGCTAAATTATGTCCAGCTACTTAAAGCAATAGAGGATGATCTCTCACGGTGGAGGCGCTTACCCATATCACTCATGGGGAGGGTTGCCACAGTTAAAATGATGGTTCTATCTAAAGTAAACTACCTGTTTTCAATGGCACCCACTAAACCATCCTCCAGTTGGTTTAAGTCACTGGACTCACATATATCAAAATTTTTATGGAAAAACAAGCCATCACGTATCAGTCTAAAAACTTTACAACAGACTAAAGATAGAGGCGGATTGGAGCTACCCAACTTTAATCATGTTTTCTTAGCTAACAAGCTGCAGTATATCTCCAAATGGCTTAAACCTAGCAGTCTGGATGAATCATGGTTAGATGTAGAGCAAGCATTATGTGAGGATCTGTTTATCTCTGACCTGCCATTCATCAGCTCAACCATCAAAACACATCAGTGTTTAAAAGCATTAATATCAGTTCCTCTTTAGTGGCTTGGTGGGAATTTCTAAAAATAACCAAATCCTCACTTTTTCCATGTAAGTTTACACCCCTCTGGAACAACCCTGACATCCTGCAAAACAAAAAGCTTATCGATTTTACTCAATGGAAAAAAAAGGAATAAAACAGAACATATAACAGAAAATGGAAACTTCTTGTCATTTAATATTCTCACTTCACAATATGGTATCAGTAGCAAAACATTTTTAGAATATCACCAGCTTAAATCTATTATATGTAAAAAATATACCATTAATCAATTAAACTTACAGCTACCTATTAGGGTGGCAGAATTCATGAATCTCAATGCCCCAAAGCTATTATCAAAAACATATAGACTATTATCTAAACTAGAAGACTCAATCTGTCTTCCAACTTCAAAATGGGAGGGTGACTTATCCAGTAACTTTAATAAAGATAAATGGTCACAAATATGTTTAAACACCTTTAAAATGACTAAAAATTCAATTATGCAACTGATACAATTCAAAATTCTGCATAGAACTCATTATACAGGACAAAGGATGTTCAGGATGGGTCTGTCACAATCAAACATCTGCACACACTGCAATGAAAACACACCGGACAACTATCTCCATGCCTTGTGGTCCTGCACACCTGTCCGCAGGTTCTGGCTTCAGCTATGTGTGGACATGTCAACATGGTTTAAATGTAATATTCCTACAATCCCCGCACTATGTCTACTAGGTGACTTGGGTGACAGTATAAACTGGAAACCAGTGTAAAGATTTCAAAACTGGTGTGATGTGTTCAGATCTCTTAGTCCTGGTTAAAACTCTAGCAGCAGCGTTTTGGATGAGCTGCAGGTGTTTAATGCTCTTTTTAGGAAGTCCTGTTAAAGACCAGTACAGTAATCCAGTCCACTGGAGATGGATTCATGGAGGAGTTTCTCCTGGTCTTTCTGGGAGACTAAACTTTTAATTCTGAAAAGAAAAGAAAAGCACATCAGCATCCAGCTGAGATATATCAGTATCTTAACCAGCTGCTGGCTCTGTGTTCTACCAGACACGTTCACTTTCAGTGTCTAAAATATTCATCAAAATATTTATCATGTCCAATATAACATGTGAGGTCCTGTACTGATAATCAGCTGCAGTGATTTGTACTAAAGCTGCTGCACCTGTAGTGCAATTCTATATGTAGTTAATTGTGAGTTGTTTCATCAAATGAATTTAACCTCTGATTTTGTTGGGTTGAGCTCTCCCGCTATTCTGCTTCCACTCCTCTCCTTTCCCCTTGGGTGTCTGGTGGGTGGGTATCTACTGGGGTCAGTGGCGGCTCGTTGGCTGCAGTTGCTGCGTGGCCTGGTCTTGGGGGGCGGCTGCCTCTGGCCTGTCTTGCCCTGGGCGGCCTCCTGGGGAACGGGGGTGCCTAGTGCTGCTGGCAGCTCACCATCTGGAGGGAGGTTCTCTTCCCTTCGGACTTACATCCCCGGACCCCTCTTCTTCCCCGCTCTCTCTATCTCTTACATACACACATAAACACACACACACACATAGGGATTTGGGAGGCGTGCACGTCATGCGGGGTGTAGCCGGGGGGCCACCCAAGTGGCTTCTTTAGCTGCACCCTGTGGCGACTCGCCTCTCAGTTTAAATTAAAAAATAAAAAAAATAAAAAATAAAAAAATAAATTACACTTAGACATCAAAAGACCAACACAACACACAAACAACTTCTGGGGGGCGTGTCATGTGGTGCATGGAGGGCAAGACTACTAACATGACCTTGCTCCCAGCACGATATGGTCACTGCCCCCAGTTTTACTTTGAAAAAACACACTCACCACAAACGGTCATGATCGAGGAGGAGGAGGAGGACAATGGTGACACCTCACACCCCTCTTCCCTGGGGCACCGCCAGGGGCGGGCAGGGGAGGTGGTTGCCCTGGGGGCTGGAAACCGGGGCGGCTGCGCTGATGAGGAGCTGCTGATCTTGGGGGATGCCCGGTCGGCCACATCTGGGTGGGAGGTGATGGGGGGTGGCTGGGGATGGCGGTGGGGGGGCCTGGGGGTGGTGTGCCGTGGGTCTGGACTCTGCCTCTGTCCCCATCCCTGTATGGCCCGGTCAAGGGGGGCGGCCTCTCCTGGCCTGTCTTGCCCTGGAGGACCTCCCGGGGAGTGGGGGTGCCTAATGCCACTAGAGGCTCAACAGAGGACTTACATCCCCGGACCCCTCTGATTTCCTCTGTCTATCTCACACACACACACCTAGGGAGTTGGGAGGCGTGCATGCCATGCGGGGTGGAGTGGAGGGGACCATTCAGTGGTCTCCTTGGATGCACCTCATGGCGACTCACCTCTCAGTTTTAATTGCACCTAGACACCAAAACACTTTTCAAGGATGTTGGATGTTTCATCCTGGATAGCGGTTCTGACACTCACTAGTCCTCTGCCTCCTTCCTTGCGCTTAGTGTACAGTCTCAGGGTGCTGGATTTGGGGTGGAACCCTCCATGCATGGTCAGAAGCTTTCGTGTTTTTACATATGTGGTCTGAATCTCTTCCTTTGGCCAGTTTAATATTCCTGCAGGGTATCTGATGACCGGCAGGGCATAGCTGTTAATTGCCTGCACCTTGTTCTTGCCATTGAGCTGACTCCTTCGGACTTGCCTTACTCGTTGGAGGTATTTGGCTGTGGCTGCTTTTCTTGTGGCCTGTTCGAGGTTGCCATTTGCTTGTGGGATTCCAAGGTACTTGTAGCTGTCCTCAATGTCTGCTATTTTGCCGTCTGGGAGTGAGACCCCTTCTGTATGGACTACCTTCCCTCTTTTTGTCACCATCCACCCACACTTCTTAAGTCCGAATGACATTCCGATGTCATTGCTGTAGATCCTGGTTGAGTGGATCAGTGAGTCAATGTCTCGCTCGCTCTTGGCGTACAGCTTGATGTCATCCATGTAGAGGAGGTAACTGATGGTGGACCCATTCCTGAGATGGTATCCATAGCCAGTCTTGGTGATTATTTGGCTGAGGGGGTTCAGACCTATGCAGAACAGCACAGGGGACAGGACATCTCCTTGGTATATGTCACATTTGATGGACACTTGTGCAATTGGCTTGCAGTTGGCCTCAAAGGTGGTCTTCCACTGCTGCATTGAGTTTGCAATGAAGGCTCTTAGAATCCTGTTGATGTTATACATCTCCAAGCATTCCATGATCCATGTGTGTGGCATTGAGTCATAGGCTTTCATATAATCAGTCCAGGAAGTGTACAGATTGGTATTCCTGGTTCTGCAGTCCCGAGCGACTGTTTCATCTACCAGCAGCTGGTGTTTTGCTCTTCTGGTATTTTTACCAATGCCCTTCTGTGTTGTGCTCATGTATTGATCCATGTGCCCACTTATCTTAACCGCTATGATGCCTGACATGAGCTTCCATGTGGTGGGGAGACAAGTTATTGGCCAATAGTTGGATGGAACTGTTCCCTTCAGGGGATCCTTCTAAATCAGGATAATCCAGCCTTCAGTTAGCCATTCAGGGTGGGTCCTATCTTTTAGCAGCTGGGTCATTTGTCCTGCCAGGCGCTCATAGAGTGCAGTTAGCTTCTTCAGCCAGTAGGTGTGAACCATGTCAGGTCCTGGAGCTGTCCAGTTTTTCATACCTGAGACTCTTTGTTGAATGTCTGCCACTGTGATGGTTATTGGTTCTTGTTCAGGGAGGTTGCATAGATGTAATTACCTACTATAGAGGTAAGCCATCTGATTCATTATACCGTCAAATGTTAAATAGTATTTTGTATTACAGAATAAAATTTCGTTGCTGCCACTCACATATTGATGCTAGGAGTGCAGGACCTGTAGACACACACTGGCAGACAGACAGCAACAGTTTACAACAGTGTTCATGCATTTGCTTTGTTTAGCTTCATTTCTAAGGATGTCTATATTATTACAGTTTCTGGTTTACAGGCTGATGTCAGCCTGACATGTTAGCTTGAGTAATTATGTTGTATGAAAATGTGGTCGGATTATTAGATCATTTAAATCTTTTTTTGGGTTATGTAATATAAATATGAAGTTGTTTCTTTTGTAACATTGTAATGAATGAATCATTTATGCTTAGAGTTTAAATAAGTAAAGAAAACAGACAAAACAAGTAAAGTAACCCTAACCACCAGTCATAACTTCACTAACAGCAGGTTAGCTTACTTTTGCAGTGAGACTGTGTTAATAATAATAATGGATTAGATTTATATAGCGCTTTTCAAGGCACCCAAAGCGCTTTACATTGTGAATCCATTATTCAGCCACTCCTCACTCATACCTGGTGATGGTAAGCTATGTGTGTAGCCACAGCTGCCCTGGGGCAAGCTGACGGAAACGTGGCTGCCAGTCTGCGCCTACGGCCTCTCCGACCATCACCGACCATTCATCCACCAGCGATGCCAACACTGGAGGCAAGGAGGGTTAAGTGTCTTGCCCAAGGACACAACGACAGATGACTGCGGGAGCGGGAATCGAACCGCCGACCTTCCGATCATTGGACGACCTGCTCTACCGCCTGAGCCACTGCCGTGTTGTGCAGTCCTATGGTAGACCAATAACATTTCATCCCTATGAAACTAATTTCAAGCACCATTTTAATGATTATTGCAAACTGAATTGATTGCCACTGACCTGGCTGATGCAGGTGATGTGGCCACATCTAGCATTCCAAGCACCAGTGAAACACAGAGCACTGAGACCACGGAAGCTCAGCCTGAAACAAGTAAGCTCCTTAAATACTATATATTAAAGCACAATTAAAAACCTCAGTGACTTGTTTTCTCATCAAACCAAGTTGACATTCTTCATTAATTGTTCTTAAACACTGCTGGTCTATTATGCTCTATCAGCTGCTCTATATTAGATGTATTATAGTAATGCTTAGTGTAAGCACAGTCTAAAATAGCTTAATCACACTGAAGTTATAATGTACATTTTTGCATTATTTACAATATGTTGTAATTTATTAATATTGATGAATCTTAGAAATTAATACAAGTAAATAAGATAATTTCATGGACACAAATCAAATGACACATTTTTACATTGGTTATTGCATTTTTCCTTTGACATTGTGTACACTAACATCCATTTTGCATGTATGTATTTGCCTTCAGATGGAGGAGCAACATCATCAACATCACATCATGTTCTGCTAGTACTCTGCCACCTGCAGCACCTCAACCTCAACGATTTCTGATATCCAGGGAGCACCATAGATCTGCTGACTGGCCAGCCCTCAGTGATGCAGTAAGGACTGAGTTCGTTATTAGAGGACCAAACCGGGCCAATCCAGACTTTAGATATCAAAAAAGAGATGATGGGAGAAGCTGCCACCACCACCACTTCTACAACTTGTTAAAATAATTAAACAGTCTTCTTTTAAAATATTTTATAATAAATATTTTTATTTATTATAAATAAATAAAACCAAAATGTCGCCTAGAGCAGCCAAAGAACTAGAGCCGGCCCTGCTTGGGCCTAAACAGCTGCCTTCGCATTACAAAGCTTGGCTGTGAGCATTTCTGCTGTCAGGTTTTCAGGTGCATCATGCTAACTCCGTGTTTGCTCATCTAACGGATGAGAGAGAAGTGGTGACGAAGTCCACAGATGATTGCCACAAGTCTTATTAAATGGCCCGTCAGTGATACCACCTGCTGACAGATATTCTATCTTATTAAGGGTTGAGTAAAGCAACCAGCAGAGTGCCCAGCATCCAGCCATCCTTGTGCCACCTGATTTGAAAACTGCTTATGTCCACTTACTAACAGCATTGACAGATGCTACCATTTAATGATTGTTTCATATGCTGCAGACGGTAATCCCCTAATCTCTGCCTGTCATATTTATCATCTCCCAGGGCTCTGCAGAAAGGATGGAGACCACCTACAAGTAATCCGCTTACAGTCATATGTGAATCATAAGAAACTGCTATTTTCTTTTAAAATGGTCATCAGCCAGGGGAACCAAATGAAACGGCAGGGGGTTATTTTACTTGATGAATCACACAGACGTTGGCGAACAGACATCATAGCGGGTGTTACTGAGCAACAAAAAGAGAAGGTTAATTTGACTACAGATTAATTTAGCCTGTGTCTTTGCAGCCCTGCAGGTGATGTTGCATAGTATTGCAGAGTAAATCACATGTCACCGTACCCCTTCCTAATCATTCCCTTCGCCCAGCTCCAGTCTCTGCTGGCCATTTTCAGTTTTTCAGTGTATTTGATTGCGATGAAAAATAATGTGTCCCTTCAGATTTCCTTTTTAGACAGTCAAAAACCAAACTCTTTTCTGGAATCCTTAATCCTTAAGGTGTGGAGCAGGGGTAAAACACTAATCAAACTGGTTCTTCCAAAGCTCTGCAAACACTGACTGTGGTGGTAAGTTTTCATATATTAATCAGCTGTGTTTGCCTAGACAATAACATTATGATTAATCGGGCACTCATTCCCATCACCAGCATGTGGAAATACGTTTCCACGTGATTGTCAAGTCTAATATTCAAATGAAAGAGTTTTTAAATGTAATTACAGTCCTTATCTGTCTTTGTGCACATAGGCCAAATACAGGAGGACAGTCTCCAGCTGGAAATGTGAATATGGCTAAAAATCCACAGTCACTCCAATATTCTGTGTTCACCCACGCCAAAGGAAAGGACTGATCATTTATTTTGTTTCACTGATGTGTATTTGAAGAAATAAGATAGTCTTCTTACTGAGCTTCTTAAAAGAAAAAAATCTAAATTACCACAAAAATGGCTATTTCCAAACCAACCAACCATCTTCTGATCTAAGACTGATAGCAACCCTTGCAATGAAAGAAAAACACCAGCAAAGCATTTGAGTCCGGGGACCACAGCTTTAAGATCCCCGTCCCCTCAATAGTTGAAGTGGTTCATGGAACCACCAGCAGCCTCCGACTGGGAGAAGAGGTGTACTTTTCTAAGGGATTGTCAATGAATGCTAGGACTTGATTGGAAAGGACAACAGATTTAATATGTACTGTAAAATGCAGCGGTAGCCACCGCAAGAGAGGCGTCCCATGGATAGCCCAGCATTCGGAATTGCCTGAAGATGGCCGAGCTCACTCTTATTAAAAATGCTGTTATTGTAGTCTGAAACAGGCACTTACAAAAACCACTGGTCCCTGGTAGCATCTCTGAACAGAAAGCCTGCAGGGCTGGGTATCCTCACTAACTTCCTCAATCGATTCAACAACAGCGTGGTTCTACTCCATATCCATTCATTTACAGCTGATTGTGTAACACCACCTTCCTTGAGTATTAAAAACATACTTAGGTAACTATTTTTATAAAACAGTGAGTCCATTTATGTGACAAACTTAGTTACCTGGGAGTACTCAGATTACTGTAATAATCTGATCTAACACATCTACATGCATTTCTGAAACACCAGAACAATCCAGTGTTTCCCAGATTCCCAGCCAGGAACGCTGTGATGGAAACACTCAGGACTTCTTAAATGTCCTGATGAAGCTTCATCCAGCGGAGTCACGCTAAATGTTCCTAAAGTTCACATCTCAGATACGTGCTGATGCTAATAAAACCCACAGAATACTGGATCCATTTAAAGCTGGAATATGATCAGAAACTCCTACAATGACGTAGATTCAGCTTGATCAGCTGTGATGTTGCCATGACGATTGTGATGCTATCGGCGTTAACACGGAGCAGGACAAACCCTTGATCTGCTCCTCCCTGGAGTGAGATGCTTCCATCTCCACCTGCTGAGAGAATCTAGAAAACTCATCTTTCTGTCTGATTTCCAGCTGGACGACATGTTTTCTGATGCGTGCACTCTGTCCTCTGATGGACACCTGTGTGTGCACGCACGTGTGTGTGTGTGTGTACGTGTGTGTGCTGACTCCCATGTACACAGACAGCAGTCATGACATGTCATCATGGAAACTAGATAAATAGCGTCACACTGCTCCCTGCTTGACAAAAGGAAGAAGTGGAAACCTGTTCTAGAGGAAATGTGGCTATAAATGACCAAGTAAGTAAGCTAATGTGAGCAGTAATACGCTTTTAAATACTTTACAGATGAATGTAATCAGACGAAGATGAAGAGTGGCTCAAAAGCACCCCTATGATGACGACAAATGATGGACCCAGGTTTCCTTTGCCCAAACGTGGGTCACCGGGGCCCCCTCTGGAGCCAGGCCTGAAGGTGGGGCACAGAGGTGAGCACTTGGTGGCCGGGCCTTTGCCCATAGGGCCCGGTCCGGCTCAGCCCGAAAGGATGACATGGGCCTCCCCTCCCGTGGGCTCACCACCTGCAGGAGGGGCCATAGAGGTCGGGTGCAGTGTGAGCTGGGCGGCTGCCAGAGGCGGGGACCCTGGCGCTCTGATCCTCAGCTGCAAAAGCTAGCTCTAGGGACCTGGAATGTCACCTCTCTGGCGGGGAAGGAGCCTGAGCTGGTGCACGAGGTTGAGCGGTTCCGGCTAGATATAGTTGGACTCACCTCGACGCAAAGCTTGGGCTCTGGAACCACTGTCCTTGAGAGGGGCTGGACCCTCTTCCATTCTGGAGTTGCTCCCGGTGAGAGGCACCCAGCAGGTGTGGACATACTCATTGCCCCCCAATTTGGCTCCTATGCGTTGGGGTTTACCCCAGTGGACGAAAGGGTAGCCTCCCTCCGCCTTCAAGTGGGGGGACGGGTCCTGACTATTGTTTGTGCTTATGCACCAAACAGCATAACTATTAACTTATGCACCAAACAGCATGTTTGGTGCATAAGTTAATAGTTATTTATCTTTATTAGTTTCCTCGTGAGTGATCTGTTTGTCAGGAAAGTGCCAGAGACTCTGGGACAGTGCAGATGTTGGTCACCAGAACAGCTAATTTTAATTCTCTAATGATAAAATGTTGACTGTGTAACTGCTGCACAATGTATGTAAAATAAATTATCAAGGCAATTGTTTAAATAAAAGTGTCTGCTAAATGACTGTAGAATAGAATAAATATATTTGTGAATATTTTTAATTTATTTTTAGTATATGAGAAACTGCTGATCTACTGGGATTTCCACCCACAACCATCTCCAGGGTTTCCAGAGAATGGTCTGAAGAAGGGAAAATATCCAGAAGAGCAGTTGTCTGGACCAGGATGCAGCAGAAGACACACCGGGTGCCTCCTGCCAGCTAAGAAAAGGAAACCGAGGCTACAATTCACACACACTCACCAACATTGGACAATAGAAGATGGAGAAACGTTGCTGGTCTGATGAGTCTCCATTTCAGCTCCACATTCAGATGCTAGGCTCAGAATCTGCTGGAAACATCATGAAAACATGGAAATTAAATTATAAATTAAATTATATTTTCTTTTTAAAAAGGGTCATTTTGTAAAGTTGCTTTTCCATAATAGTTTCCATAAACCTTGTTTTTTTATGTGAAAAAACTGTGAAATAACAGAAACAGCTGCAACGTTAGAGTTTTTACAGTGAAAATTTTATTTGCCTCGAGTCAAAAACATGAAGCAGAATTTTATTTATCATTCATGTTTTAGGCCAGTTTAGCTGCTTCTACTGCAAATTTTAACTAGTGAAATAAAAAAGGAAATACTGTCATGGTTGTGCTCTGTGTGTGTCTGAGTTTGCAGGTAGGGTGGAGCAGGTTGCCATGGGGACTCGGGGCAGAGTCTGGAGCTTCTAGTGACACCACCTGTAGCTTATCATCCGGCTCGTTATCCTGCTCAACTCCCTGCTATTTAGGGACAAGCAGGAGCTCCAGTCTTCGCCAGATTGTTTCTCTTTACTGCGTGGTAATCAGGCCTGCCTTGGTGATTTTCTTGTACCGCTTTGCATTTAAATCTGAACTTGTTTCTCTACTCCTCAGCACCTTGTTATTCACACTTTGGAACTGACTAGCAGCTATGGACCAGGACTTCTCTTTCCACCAGCTCACCACCTAAAGTTTGTGCCTGCCTGCTCGCCCTGCCTGCCACCTAACTCTCTCACCGCAACTGGAGATACTTTCCTGGCTTTACCCCTCCACCGTCATACCACCACTGGATCCTAGTAAGCCGCTGATTCTGCTGTCATTTCCCACACCTCATCAGATCATCACTAACCCTCTGTCCTCTCATAGGAAGAGCTTCCTGGACCTGGACCAAGCTTCTCACATTAATTATAAATAAACACTTTTCATTTCCTACCTCGACTCAGAGTAGGAAGCATTTGGGTCCTCCTTCCATGCTATGGTCATCCTTTTGATAGAGATGTTGAGGTCTAATTATGAACCACTTCACAAGAAATCAAAAGCTGGATGTATAAAACCAGTCACGCTCCATTTGCCACAGAATGTGCCAAACTCACCAGATTTTTGTGGCAAACGCCATTTTCTGCTTTTGTGCATGGAGATATTCACTGCATCGATCATAAATTAGTGAGAACTACTTCATTCATGAGTGTAAAAGGGAAATACTTGCCATGTTTGCTTTACATTCAATGACACAAGCTTCAAAATGTTTTCCCTAAATGCCTCAGCAGACATTTTTCTGCTCTTATTACAGCCTGAACTTAGAATAAACTCATCTTTATTTTACTATTAAGGCTTTTTAGGAGTGTGTCCTTGTTTCCTTTACATCTCTTGACATGGCACAGTTAGACCCTGACAGTTGCTTCACCTTCAGCAGGGAACATTTAGCATTGCTGCAAAATGCATGAAGGTGAATGACAAGAAGCCTGCAGACAAATCAGGGCTCTAACACCATGCTGGCGCAACGAGTGGTGGGAAATACTTTGAAGATACTGACAATAAAACATACCTCAGCTTTTCAAAGTCTCGTCCTCACTGCTTTTGCCAAACAGAGGTCATGTTAAGTGCAAGTCTTTCATGGCCTGTTCTCTAGGCTGATCAAAGAAAAGACTTAAAACACGTATTAAAGACTCAATAATGGAAGTCCAAGGAAGCAGAGGGACTGGAAATCTGAAACATGCTTTCAGATAAACAACTAGAGATAAGATATTCAACCCTAACAAGCAGAGATATGAACACTTTGAAGCCATAAACAACATTATCTGGAAACTGCATAGACACCAATATTTAGATCCAGGAAGTCTGCCGTGCGTTTTATACACATTCAAAGTCATGGATTTGAACTTTGAACTTTACTTGGCAGTCAGCAGTGAATCCCCTCAGTATAAGAATGGCATCTCCAAGAGAAAGACCACAGACGCATGCAGTGGGAACAGTTGTACCACAATCTGCAGCTAAATATCTGCCTTATGCTGCTCTGCATCGTCTACAAGACACGTCTCCTGTTGTTGGGAAGATTTTCAGTTAAGTTTCAGTTTCAGTATCTGAATCAGAACATCCGCAGGATGGATGATGCACATGAAGCCTCGTTCAACCACTAATCAACCGGTTTTAATTACCCCTGAATGGTGAATAAATGACTAAGTCTTGGAAAACTTCGTGAGCTAACAGCAGAGCAGGTCATTAGTGAGGGAGCGCACTTTACCAGTCAAGACCCCAGCACGAGTTGAGGCTGGATATTTCCTTCCCCCGTTATGAAAGACAGGAGCTTCACTATCCATAAGGAATCACCTGCTCACGTGGCCCCTGCAGGGCCCCTAATACCTGCTGGATAATGAAGATAAGTCAAATGGAGGAAGAATAACTGTGATCACTTTGCTCATTTATTGCTGGCTGCTTCCCGCATGCAGCTCGAACACACACACATATGAACAACAGTATGTAGTCCCACTTCCTGGTCTCCCGTAATAACTCCCGTAATGCGCAGGCACATTACACACATAGGGTCAGCCTATATACTACCGTACATGACATCTCCTCCTTTTAGCATGTTATTCCCATAACACCATAAGAACCTGAAACCAGAGTTACTGTAGCCTGAACTTCCACATAAACTTAAACATGAGGCATCATACGTTTTAGCCTCTACCAAAACCAAACCCCGTACCTGTAAGAGTTGCTCCAGTTCAACCCTGAAACAGCGTTTTTAACGATTTCCTCCAGCTTCAGTACAGTCGATTTGCAGCACAGTCCATCTCTTCTGATAAATCTACAGATTTAATCTCTCGGCTGGCTTACTCAGCCGTCCAGAACGGGTCACCATTTGGCCAGAGCAGTTGAAGGTGTACCTGCACTCTGAGTGGCAGGAACAGCCTCTAACATAGTGGCTCCGTCATGTGTGTGTTTCTGTCCCTTTGTACTCATTAGGCGGTGCTGGGGTAGGTCGCTGGGCCGCCGGCCTTGGTTGGATGTGACGCCGGTTCCGCTGCAGCTCTGCTCCCACCGGCGAGAGCACCACCCCGAGATCTTTTATCATCAAGACGCCGCAGGGAGCAGAGCTACAGCATCTTGATGATAAAAGATCTTGCCGGTGATCACTGCTGGTAGGGTCCAAGTCTTCTCATGGTCCAGCTTGGAGAGTATTACATCACCTGGACACTGGGCAGGCAGGGTCCTGGTCCCTTGACAGTAATAGGCCTGCTTAGCTTGTTTTTTTTATCTCTCTTCTGCACAGCTGGGCCATTTTGGGTTGAGGTTTTTGTCGATTGTGGGGAAAGTAGTTCTGATTCTCCACCCCATCAAAGCTTAGCTGGGCTGTAGCCGGAGGATGAACATGGAGTGGCCCTGTAGGTCAGTAGAGCCATCACCAGGTCATCTTGCTTGAGGATTTTCTTTGCTGTCAGTACGGCCCTCTCTGCGTGCCCTTGTGGGTGATGAGGGCTGGACGTGTGATGCTTGAAGTCCAGCTGTCTCGACAGCTCCTTGAACTCCACTTTGGAGAACTGGGGTCCGTTGTTGCTCACCACCTCCTCAGGTGTCCCGTGTCTCACGAACACGTCCTTAAGCCTTTGTATAACTGTGTACTTGTTGTTGAGGGCAGGTGGCAGATCTCAATAAAACTGGAGTAGTAGTCTGATATCACTAGGTAACTATTGTGCATGTACTCACAGAGGTCCATGGCGATTTTCTGCCAGGGTCGCTTTGGGAGTGGCGTGGACAGGAGGGGTTCTCTCTGCACCACTAGCTTGCCCTCTCTCTACATTTTACTAGGCCCTGGTGGCCTTGGTGGATTTTCTGCAGGAAATCTTCTCTTAACTGCCTGTTCCCTCTGAGGATCAGTCTACTGTACACAGACAGTTCACTTTTCAGAGAAACGCATCCTCTTGCTTCAATAGGCTCGGGCCATCCCCTTTGTATGAGCCTCATGACTGACAGCAGTTTAGCATCAGCTGCTGTTGCTGCTGATGCTCTGATTTCATCCATCTCGCCTGCAGACACAGGGATTCCCCCCTCAACACTAGCCACATAGTATGCCACCTCACTTTGTATTTCTGTGGCAGCATCAGTGTTAGCCAGTGGGCTGCGGGACAGTATCAGCAACAACCAGAGTCTTTCCAGGCGCATACTCTGCCACCGCGTTGAATCTCATGAACCTCATGAGGAGTCGCTGGCACCTGAGAGGCCCGTTGTCCAGGCTGCGTTTGTTTATGGTCAGTTATCAGCTTAAACTGGCCAAGCCCACTAAGGTACCGCTCAAACTTCTCACACACCCGCCAGACCCTCCTTTTCTATCTGGGCATAGCGTGATTCTGCGTCGGTGGGGCGTCATGAACAATACGCCACGAGTTTCCACAGCCCACTTTGAAGTTGAAGTAGCACGCCCCCTAACCCGTAGCTGCTAGCATCGGCGGAACAAGGTTGAACAAGGTCCGACAATGAGTGACTGTGAAGCTGGTGAATATAAAGCCCAGTGACTGAATTAGGACCAGGTGGGAATGATGTGGAGATTGAGGAAGGACTGACTGGAGCAGGTGTGATCACTTAGTAATCCAGGATGGGTAGCTATGGAGCAAGACTGAACCAGGAGAGGGTGTAACAGTCCCAGAGTGGCGTTGTTGGAATTTTATTTTAGCTGAAGTTCTCAGACTCCGCCGTCTCGCCACGTCAGCTTAGTTTACTTGTAAAAGCTGCACCTGTAGTGTTTCTGTGCAGGTGTAGCAGCTGGTTGGTGCTAGGCTGGATGGAAGCTCGTTGCTTCTACTGGATCTTTGTCTCCTTCTTTTTTCTATTTTCTTTTTTATTTCTGCTACTATTCTCCTTTTCCTGCCCCCTCTGGTCAGGTCCATCAAGATTATGTAAATTTCATAATCCAAAATAAGATTTAATAAATGAATAAATCAGATTATCAAGAGGGGCCTTATACTCATAAAGCTCCCCACAAAAAATATAAATAAAACATCTCACATTAACTGCATTTTTCAAGCAGCTCCTCCAAGATAACGGAAAAATATGTATGTGTATGAAACCAGCTGCAGTAATATGTGATCCTGGTTTAAATCCTAATCACAGCCAAGCCTCACTTGAAATCATGTAACAGGTTCAGATCTCTAACATGTAGATTTACAATCCGTGATCATGAGATGGGAATATGTCCCCATGTGACCCTGAATATTTATAGCTAACTGTAAAACTTGTCTCTTCTACCTCAGTGGTTCCCAACCTGAGGTCCAAGACCCCCAAGGGGGTTCCAAAAAGAGCACAGAGGGTTGCTGAGGCTTTGAACAATAAGAGCCATTGTGATTAATGTCCACACATTGTCCCTATTTTAAGAAAACAGTAAGACTCTGTGTTAACTGAATTAACTTAACTTTGGCTTTATTGAAGGACAGGACTGCATTATTTATGGTGAGAATCTCACTTTTAAAAGCATGAACCAGGTATGGTTTCAGCACAGTTGGGGCAGGGGGTCCCTGAGGAAGATAGGATGGGAACCACTGGTCTAGCTGGATCATTTTCTGACTCCAATCATGTAATTCTTATTGGGGAAACCTGTGTATGAACTGATCGTAGGTGGTTGAACACCAACCTATACATAGAGCTCAGTGTTTCTGGCATGATGTAAGCTGTGTTTCTGGATGCAGAAAGGAGTCAGGAAACACTGTTTTCACTGTGAAACTGCAACCTTTCCGTACAAGGACCTAAAGCTAGTACACAATCTGGCCTGAGTCCAGCTTAGAAATTAAAAAGAGATTATCGACATTTTCGATCTTGGCTCATAAAGAAAATCTTTGAAAACAAAGTACACAACATGATGATGCAGCAGTATTCCTTCATTTCTAATAGCAGCTGAAGCCAAAAGCAGCAAACCCATCCTGCAACTGGTGGGCAAGATTCTCTGGTGGCTTTTGGACGTGATCCTGAACCAAGTCAACCCTTGTGACTCAGAGGGAAAAGATACAGCCCTTCAGTCATGTTCAGAATCAGCTCAATTTCTTCTGGTAAGATTTCCTAAACATCCTATTTTCCTTTCCTGATTATGGCAGTTATGTTTTAGAAAAAGATTTTAAAAAAAACTAAAACAATATGGAGGAGGCATACTTGATGTTTTGGAATTATAACTCAAATAATATCTGCATAAATTTCTAACCTTGATTAAGTTTTTCATTGCTCACATCTCAAAAATATGATCCCCCTACAGATAAGGAGCCTTCACCGCCACCAGAAGAGAGGTTGACTGGAGACACACTGGGCCCACACAGAGGGCAAACAGCAGCACAGCGTGGCGTGAAGAACGGGTGGGGAGGCCTCTCCATCAGCATCAGCCCCATAGAATCATAGGCTGCAGATGGAGAGCCAGCGGCTTTGGTCAGAAGAAGTGTCGAGTCACTTCCAGAGCTTCCTCTGTGTCGTCACTCTGGACATGATTCGAACTATTTAAGGGGATTTTAAACATCTTTTCCACAGTAATGGCAAAATCTTTCCATTCGTTTCCTTTTCCTTTCCCCCTCCAACATACTGCTTTTTAAGGCAAAAATTAAGGAAATAAATTAAGTTCTTTCCAAAGTGTATTACTATGTGGGCAACCACAAAACAAGTGAGTTACACTTTCAGGTTCAGTTTTACAAAAACGTGTTGTCAATGTCACGAAATCTTGAGATATATGTGTTAGATGGGTAAATGTTATGTAACATCTTTAAGGGTAATTCTCTGATTTTGTTTGAGATACAGAATTTAAAAGGAACAAGCCACTTTTAATGCTAATTTATATTTCCACAACCAGCATCCCAAAATAATTTCCCTCTTGATGTTATTTTCTTAGCATTTGGGGTTTTCTCTCTCTCTCTCTCTCTCTCTCTCTCTCTCTCGCTCTCTGTTTTTTTAACATTTTTTTTTAATTTTAAGTAAACATAAATACACATAACAAAAATTAAATACAAGACTGTATAAGGTCAATCATATGAAAAAAGAGAAACTCAAATATTGCAATGTAGTGAACATAACAAAAACAAAGCTCAGGCGTACAGCAGTGAAATATATTACAGAGGATTTCAGTTTATTATAAATGACCAAAGTTTGGATGGCCTTCGGATTTGTTAGACCATTAAGCTATATATTATGTTAAGGGTCAATTTGACCCGTTTCAGTTTTTATGTTGACCAAAGTGCTGGTAATCCTTTCTTTTTCTTCATGAAAGTTTGTGACTTTTCCTGATTTGAGATCATGAACCTTTGGGTAAAATTTGGACACTGATGTGTAGTGGGATGACTGTGCAGTGTTTGTATACAAAGATAATGTTGCGGGTCATTTTGACCCAAACACTTTAACCTGTTAAGGCCTGACCCATGAAAAAAATGGCAAGAAAAGTCCAGTTTTTTTATATGAGGTCTTTATTTGTCCCTTTACAAAATGTAAAAAAAGATTAACATTTTTTAGGGAGGGATATGTGAAATATTACAAATATTATAATGTGGTTTTCTGCTTCTGGGTATCTGTTAGGGAACAGAAGACAAGTATCAGATTGTGTTCAACAGGATTTTGAGCAATTTTATACCATAAATTGAAGCAAAATGTCTCAGAAACTGTAAGTGACAAATATGTCATGTCAGGCCTTTATGGGTTAATGTGGGTAGATGTTCAGATCCAAAATAAACACGTCTCTTTCATGTACTTTATTTTGATTGCTCGGTTATTTGTATTTTGATAGCTTCTGAATAAACATTCATACTCAGAGACCCAGGTGTGTCTAGGGGAGAAACTTTCTCGGCCTTGTCACTGTTCTCATGTCATCTGCTTGACTAACACACCAAAAACATGAGCTCCAGAAAGTTCACAACTGAATTAGCTTTATCACTTTTTTATCTGGGATAGTGATGAAGAGGAAGAGATTTCAGAGACAGAGGATCTTTCAGAGACCAAGGACAATGTTATTGATGATCCAGATTATCAATTTTCCTACGATGAGGAGGATTCAGAGGAGTCTGCCGTTGCCTCTCCATCAGATGAAAACCAAGGAATGCAGCAGTCATCTTCCACAGAGAGACATCTAAAGACGGTAATATAAAGTGGTTAACATCACCACACCAAAGCCGAGGCAGGCTATCATCTTCCAATGTCATCGAAATGACTCCTGGTCCAACAAGATTTGCTGTCACACGAGTTGATGATATTCAGTCAGCATTTCAGCTCTTCATATCCCCACCAATAGCGATCTGGAGAAACTGACTTGCATGCTTATATTGGAATTCTGGTATTAGCTGGAGTATACAAGTCAAAGGGAGAAGCAACTGCAAGCCTATGCAATGAAGAAAATGTAAGGCCAATCTTTGAGCAACAATGTCTCTGGAGACATTTCACATGATTTCTCGTGTGATCCGATTTGACAATTGTGACACCAGAGTTGTTCCATGTCAAAAAGACAAACTAGCTGTAATCAGAGATGTATGGGATAAATGGGTCAAAATTCTGCCTTTGTTGTACAATCCTGGTCCCCATCTTACTGTGGATGAGCGCCTTGTTCCATTCAGGGGCGCTGTCCTTTCCGACAGTACATGCCACCCAAGCCTGCCAAGTATGGCATACAAATATGGGCAGCCTGTGATGCAAAATCTAGCTATGCATGGAATATGCAAGTGTACACTGGAAAGCTGCCTGGAGAAGCACCTGAGAAGAATCAGGGGATGCATGTGGTGCTGGAGATGAGTGAAGGGCTGCAAGGTCATAACATCACATGTGACAACTTCTTTACATCCTGCCGCCTTGGAGATGAGCTTCAAAAGAGAAAGATGACTATATCAATGTGATTTTTTTTTTCAACATAATACGAGTTAAGTTCTTCAAAGTACTGTTTCAGATCATTTTTAAAGTGTTGAGTATTGGGTACTGTATGTGACCATTTACATTTATGTATATGATATTTAGCAGACAAAATTAAAAAGTTCAGAATGAACATATAGTCCTTTCCAATATCATTTTAATCACAGAAAAATAAAATGTCTTTCTTTGTTAAAATTATAGTAGTACCAAATAAATTATAACATAAAAGTTCAATGTCAATCCAGAAAAACCTGACATGGACACAATAAAAAAATGCGTGCATGATATCTTCTGGGCATGACTTACAACAGGTACAAAATTCTGGGATCTCATTTCTGTATCTTTTTAATACTTGGTTTGTTTATTCTGTTCTGGTTAACTAGAAATGGCTTCAAGAATAATTAAGATTCAGCTATCATCAGTGGAACCCTTGAAAACCATAACAAGACAGGAGATGGTGGAAAGGAATTACCAAATCCAAAAGCAGAAACGTAAGTTACAGTATTTGGAAATGGGAGAAAAACTAAAACCTTTTCGTCAACAGAGGGATGATAAAAAACTCCAAAGGGAAGAGCATCTGAACAAGCTTATAGCCGAGCAAAGAGAGTTCGAAAACCAGGAAAGGCAGGCCAAATATAAACTTATCCAAAGTAGGCATCTTCAACAAGATCCGTATGTTCAAGAATTCAATACGGCATACAGTAGAAAACAGTGCTATTTAGAGAACGAAAAGCTGAAAGACATTAATACCTTGAAAAGACAAAATGACCTAGAGCAACACAGGAAATATGAGGAGAGTGTAGCAAGACATAATTCTGAAGCCTTAAAATATAATGAAGCTTTAGCTCGTGAGAGAATAGAGAAAGACAGGATTAATTGTGAAGAGAACAGAAAGATTTTTGAGGAAAGGAAAAGTGAAATAGAAATAGAGAGACAAGTGAAGCTGGAGGAAGAAAAACGGCAAAGAGACCAGGATTTAAAGAAAACTCCAGATTCAGAGAAACAAGAGGCCGAGAAAAGGAGAACCAGGGATTTTCTCCGTCAAAATCAACCACGACAGAGAATCTCCAAATTAGTGAGTTATAAAGCCCGGCTTGAAGAAAAAGATGAGTTTTTAGATTCTCCGTTTGTATGTGACATGAACGCTAAACAGCTGAAAATAGATGAGGCTCAAGCTTTGAACAATAAACACCATGAGATAAAAACACAGATTGTGTCAGAAAAACGGGCTGAAGCAAATAAAATACAGGCTGCTAAGGAGGCTCTTGTCGAAGAGAGAATATTCAGAGAGGAAACAGAGCAACGAGTCATGGCAACAAAGCGAGAAGAGCAGGCCAGGCAGAAGAAAAAGGTAAATGCAAAATTACATGAGAGAGATCTTTTAGAGCAGATGAGGCAAAAGAAGCTCCTAAAAGATGCAGAGTGTGAGAAGAAATATCAAGAAGGTCTAAGTGCATTTGAGTCTGATAGATTACATAATCTTGAACAAGAGAAGAAGCGTCGAGTTGAAAAGGAAACTCGTGCTTCATACTGTCTAGAAAATATGGCCCTTCATAAAGAAAGACGCGCATTAATAGAAAAGAAGGATAGAACTGAAAAAGACAAACTGATTCAGATAGTTGATGAAGAGCGTGAGGAAATGGTACGAGAACGTAAGGATTATATAACAGCTAAACTTGGTAAGGCTGTGAAGAATGGGCTTAATGCTGAAAATTATCTTAATCAGAATATCAAACCAAATATGCATCTCAGTTCAGTTCCGAAAGGAAAACCATTAGGCCGGTTTGATACTCACGAGACGCGTGTCGTGAAAACGTTGCAGGCAGCTAGGAACATGCATGTCCCACTGCCAAACAAAAACACCGCCATGGTGCCAGCTGTTAAAAGACAAGCCGGACACCAAGTTACAGTAAGGGATATAGTTACAGGTGCAAATGACAGGATAACTGTCCCAAAACCCGCCAAAGAACTGAATCCTTACAGTCCTCTCCCCAACATTGCTTCAAGGCATACACACACTTTGAACGGCAGGACAAGAACTGTCCAAAAAACCGCTAAAGAACTGGATCCTTACAGTCCTCTCCCCAACATTGATTCAAGGCATACACACACTTTGAACGGCAGGACAACAACAAGACCATGGTAGCCTGGAGTCCAAAGGAACAGGACTTTTTCTCATTTAAAAAGACATTTTTAACCGTCCGGGACTTAATATCTTCTAAACAGTTTAACAAGGAGTTTATAGGAGTCTGGCTGGTTTGCTTCAGAGGGATGTTTATATACAGGGATACGAGATGCCATGGTTTTCAAAACCCGACTAGTAGACATTGTTAAGATCATTTAAGAATGCCTGAAGCTGGATAAAGAAACTTTCTCCAGCAGCTTGAAAAGTGTTACTCTTGGACTCCAGGAAGACAAGGGGACGTTTAACAGATTTATTTACAGAATGGAATATTGCAGATACACATACAATTACCAACAAGGACGTGAGGAATCTGGAGACGGAACGGGAGTGAGTCCTTGAGGTGTGTGGTTTAAGGTCCGACAATGAGTGACTGAACTGGTGGGGTATATAAGGACCGGAGAGTCAAAAGGAAACAGGTGTGGTTGGGTTAATAGTGATGAGCAGAATAGGACCAGGTGTGGAGGATCAGGGAAGTGCAGATG